>NW_026282598.1:0-100000 GCF_023373465.1 Oncorhynchus keta
GACGTGGCCGACCTCACTAAAAGGTCTATACAGAAGTGGCCTAATCCCCAACATCAGTGGCCGACCTCACTAAAAGGTCTATACAGAAGTGGCCGACCTCACTAAAAGGTCTATACAGAAGTGGCCGACCTCACTAAAAGGTCTATACAGAAGTGGCCTAATCCCCAACATCAGTGGCCGACTAAAAGCTCCTGTGGCTGAACGGAAGCAAGTCCCCTCAGCAATGTTCCTACATCTAGTGGAAAGCCTTCCCAGAAGAGTGGAGGCTGTTATAGCAGCAATGTTCCAACATCTAGTGGAAAGCCTTCCCAGAAGAGTGGAGGCTGTTATAGCAGCAATGTTCCAACATCTAGTGGAAAGCCTTCCCAGAAGAGTGGAGGCTGTTATAGCAGCAATGTTCCTACATCTAGTGGAAAGCCTTCCCAGAAGAGTGGAGGCTGTTATAGCAGCAATGTTCCTACATCTAGTGGAAAGCCTTCCCAGAAGAGTGGAGGCTGTTATAGCAGCAATGTTCCAACATCTAGTGGAAAGCCTTCCCAGAAGAGTGGAGGCTGTTATAGCAGCAATGTTCCTACATCTAGTGGAAAGCCTTCCCAGAAGAGTGGAGGCTGTTATAGCAGCAATGTTCCAACATCTAGTGGAAAGCCTTCCCAGAAGAGTGGAGGCTGTTATAGCAGTAATGTTCCTACATCTAGTGGAAAGCCTTCCCAGAAGAGTGGAGGCTGTTATAGCAGCAATGTTCCAACATCTAGTGGAAAGCCTTCCCAGAAGAGTGGAGGCTGTTATAGCAGCAATGTTCCTACATCTAGTGGAAAGCCTTCCCAGAAGAGTGGAGGCTGTTATAGCAGTAATGTTCCTACATCTAGTGGAAAGCCTTCCCAGAAGAGTGGAGGCTGTTATAGCAGCAATGTTCCAACATCTAGTGGAAAGCCTTCCCAGAAGAGTGGAGGCTGTTATAGCAGCAATGTTCCTACATCCAGTGGAAAGCCTTCCCAGAAGAGTGGAGGCTGTTATAGCAGCAATGTTCCTACATCTAGTGGAAAGCCTTCCCAGAAGAGTGGAGGCTGTTATAGCAGCAATGTTCCAACATCTAGTGGAAAGCCTTCCCAGAAGAGTGGAGGCTATTATAGCAGCAATGTTCCTGCATCTAGTGGAAAGCCTTCCCAGAAGAGTGTAGGCTGTTATAGCAGCAATGTCTCGACAATGTTCCAGAAGAGTGGAGGCTGTTATAGCAGCAATGTTCCAACATCTAGTGGAAAGCCCCCAGAAGAGTGGAGGCTGTTATAGCAGCAATGTTCCTGCATCTAGTGGAAAGCCTTCCCAGAAGAGTGTAGGCTGTTATAGCAGCAATGTTCTCGAAGCATCTAGTGGAAAGCCTTCCCAGAAGAGTGGAGGCTGTTATAGCAGTAATGTTCCAACATCCAGTGGAAAGCCTTCCCAGAAGAGTGGAGGCTGTTATAGTGTTCCAAACATTCAGTGGAAAGCCTTCCCAGAAGAGTGTAGGCTGTTATAGCAGTAATGTTCCAACATCTAGTGGAAAGCCCCAGAAGAAGGGAATGTTATAGCAGCAATGTTCCTGCATCTAGTGGAAAGCTTCCCAGAAGAGTGTAGGCTGTTATAGCAGCAATGTTCCACATCTAGTGAAATCCCAGAAGAGTGTAGGTAGGCTGTTATAGCAGCAATGTTCTAACATCTAGTGGAAAGCCCCAGAAGAGTGGAGGCTGTTATAGCAGTAATGTTCCAACATCTAGTGGAAAGCCTTCCCAGAAGAGTGTAGGCTGTTATAGCAGTAATGTTCCAACATCTAGTGGAAAGCCTTCCCAGAAGAGTGTAGGCTGTTATAGCAGCAATGTTCCTGCATCTAGTGGAAAGCCTTCCCAGAAGAGTGTAGGCTGTTATAGCAGCAATGTTCCTGACATCTAGTGGAAAGCCTTCCCAGAAGAGTGTAGGCTGTTATAGCAGCAATGTTCCAACATCTAGTGGAAAGCCTTCCCAGAAGAGTGTAGGCTGTTATAGCAGCAATGTTGACATCTAGTGGAAAGCCTTCCCAGAAGAGTGGAGGCTGTTATAGCAGCAATGTTCCAACATCTAGTGGAAAGCCTTCCCAGAAGAGTGGAGGCTGTTATAGCAGCAATGTTCCAACATCTAGTGGAAAGCCTTCCCAGAAGAGTGGAGGCTGTTATAGCAGCAATGTTCCTACATCTAGTGGAAAGCCTTCCCAGAAGAGTGAGGCTGTATAGCAGCAAACATCTAGTGGAAAGCCTTCCCAGAAGAGTGGAGGCTGTTATAGCAGCAATGTTCCTACATCTAGTGGAAAGCCTTCCCAGAAGAGTGTAGGCTGTATAGCAGCAATGTTCCTGACATCTAGTGGAAAGCCTTCCCAGAAGAGTGTAGGCTGTTATAGCAGCAATGTTCCAACATCTAGCGGAAAGCCTTCCCAGAAGAGTGATATTATTATAGCAGCAATGTTTCTACATCTAGTGTGGAAAGCAGCAATGTTCCCCGACATCTAGTGGAAAGCCTTCCCAGAAGAGTGGAGGCTGTTATAGCAGCAATGTTCCTAGGGAAAGCCTTCCAGAGTTATAGTTATAGCAAAGCCTTTCCCAGAAGAGTGAGGCTGTTATAGCAGCAAATGTCCCCACATCTAGTGGAAAGCCTTCCCAGAAGAGTGGAGGCTGTTATAGCAGCAATGTTCCTACATCTAGTGGAAAGCCTTCCCAGAAGAGTGGAGGCTGTTATAGCAGCAATGTTCCAACATCTAGTGGAAAGCCTTCCCAGAAGAGTGGAGGCTGTTATAGCAGCAATGTTCCTACATCTAGTGAAAGCCTTCCCAGAAGAGTGGAGGCATCTAGTGGAAAGTTCCAGAAGAGTGGAGGCTGTTATAGCAGCAATGTTCCAACATCTAGTGGAAAGCCTTCCCAGAAGAGTGGAGGCTGTTATAGCAGCAATGTTCCAACATCTAGTGAAAGTCTTCCCAGAAGAGTGGAGGCTGTATATAGCAGCAGAAGAGTGTAGGCTGTTATAGCAGCAATGTTCCAACATCTAGTGGAAAAAGCCTTCCCAGAAAGAGTGTTATAGCAGTAATGTTCCAACATCTAGTGGAAAGCCTTATAGCAGCAATGTTCCAACATCTAGTGGAAAGCCTTCCCAGAAGAGTGTAGGCTGTTATAGCAGTAATGTTCCAACATCTAGTGAAAGCCTTCCCAGAAGAGTGTAGGCTGTTATAGCAGCAATGTTCCAACATCTAGTGGAAAGCTATGGGTCTGCTAGTCAGGGGTCAGGTGAGGTGTATTTCATGTAACAGTTAGTTATTGTAGTATTGATGCAACATGTTATGGGGTCTGGCTGGGGCAGGGGTCAGGTGAGGTGTATTTCATGTAACAGTTAGTTATTGTAGTATTGATGCAACATGCTATGGGTCTGGTTGAGGTATATATCTGTATGGGTTCAGGTGCATTTCATGCTACTCTACTACTGTGTGGTGAACCTATAGGAAATGTATCTCCCCTAGCCCCTAGCCCCTGACCTCTAACCCCGGACCTCTGACCTCTAACCACTGATCTCTGATCTTGATGACAATAAAGTTTCTTCCTGTAGATTACAAGACGGGCCACGTGTTTATTCATGAATCTCATTTACACAAGGACACAATATTGACCAATCAGAGGTCCATATACAGCCACTAAATAGACCCTACCCACTGTGACATCACAGGTCCGTAACATTCTAGAACGGTACATCTTCTAGAACCATAAGAACATTGATTACGTGAGAGATGGAAACACCTCATATCCTACTGGGACAGCAGTTAGAGGTCAGAGGTCAGGCGAAGTAAGCGAGAGGAATATATTAACACAGATCAGCAGAATGGCATTGACGCAGCAGAAGCGAGACCAAACACACTCTCTCTAACGCTGGGGATTCTGGGTAACGGAACTCTCTGCTGGCCCCTCCGCTGAGCTGCAGAGCCTCGCCCCGTGGCCGCAGACCGCTCCGCACCGGAGCAGAACCTTTCACACACCACAGAATGTAAAGCAACATTACTGTGTCAGTCCATCTGTAGCAAAGGTTTTGATCTAGTCTTGTCTGTCTGTCTGTCTGTCTGTCTGTCTGGCGTCTGTCCGTCTGGTCGTCTGTCTGTCGTGTCGTCTGTCGTCTGTTGTCTGGGTGCTCCGTCTGTTCGTCTGTCTGTCGTCTGTCTGTCTGTCGTCTGTCCGTCCGTCCGTCCGTCCGTCCGTCCGTCCGTCTGCCCGCCCGTCCGTCCGTCCGTCCGTCCGTCTGTCTGTCTGTCTCACCCTGGACGTGGTGTCTGTCTGTCTGTCTGTCTGTCTGTCTGTCTGTCTGTCTGTCTGTCTGTCTGTCTGTCTGTCTGTCTGTCACCGTGACCTGGGGTTCCGTCCGGTGGCTGACAGAGGAGACTTTCCGGAGTGGTCTGTCTGTCTTCTCCTGAGTCAAAGTCTCACCACTCAGGTTACGTGGTAAACAACAACAACAACAACTTAATGTAACAGAACTGTCTCACAACGTTAACACACTCATAGGGTATTATTATTAACAACAAGTTAACACACTCATAGGTGGCTGATATCAAGGACAACTTTCTGGAGTATTATTATTAACAACAACTCTTCCCTCCTGGTTAGTTATTCCAACAAGTTAACACACTCAGGTTAGATTATTAACAACAACAAGTTAACACACTCAACTTAATTATTAACACAAGAACATAGGTTAGTATTATTAACAACAACAAGTTAACACACTCATAGGTTAGTATTATTATTAACAACAAGTTAACACACTCATAGGTTAGTATTATTATTAACAACAACAAGTTAACACACTCATAGGTTAGTATTATTATTAACAAGAAGTTAACACACTCATAGGTTAGCATTATTATTAACAAACAAGTTAACACCTCATAGGTTAGTATTATTATTAACAACAACAAGTTAACACACTCATAGGTTAGTATTATTATTAACAACAAGTTAACACACTATAGGTTAGTATTATTATTAACAACAAGTTAACACACTCATAGGTTAGTATTATTAACAAATAACAAGTTAACACACACATAGGTTAGTATTATTATCAACAACAAGTTAACACACTCATAGGTTAGTATTATTATCAACAACAAGTTAACACACTCATAGGTTAGTATTATTATTAACAACAACAAGTTAACACACTCATAGGTTAGTATTATTAACAACAAGTTAACACACTCATAGGTTAGTATTATTATTAACAACAACAAGTTAACACACTCATAGGTTAGTATTATTAACAAAAGTTAACACACTCATAGGTTAGTATTATTAACAACAACAAGTTAACACACTCATAGGTTAGCATTATTATTATTAACAACAAGTTAAACACACTCATAGGTTAGTATTATTATTAACAACAACAAGTTAACACACTCATAGGTTAGTATTATTATTAACAACAAGTTAACACACTCATAGGTTAGTATTATTATTAACAAATAACAAGTTAACACACTCATAGGTTAGTATTATTAACAACAACAATTTAACACACTCATAGGTTAGTATTATTATTAACAACATCAAGTTAACACACTCATAGGTTAGTTATTATTAACAACAACAAGTTAACACACTCATAGGTTAGTATTATTAACAACAAGTTAACACACTCATAGGTTAGTATTATTTTTAACAAAACAAGTTAACACACTCATAGGTTAGTGTTATTATTAACAACAACAAGTTAACACACTCATAGGTTAGTATTATTATTAACAACAACAAGTTAACACACTCATAGGTTAGTATTATTATTAACAACAAGTTAACACACTCATAGGTTAGTATTATTATTAACAACAACAAGTTAACACACTCATAGGTTAGTAATTATCAAAATAAGTTAACACACTCAGGGTTAGCATTATTAACAACAACAAGTTAACACACTCATAGGTTAGTATTATTATTAACAACAACAAGTTAACACACTCATAGGTTAGTATTATTATTAACAACAACAAGTTAACACACTATAGGTTATATTATTATCAACAACAGTTAACACACTCATAGGTTAGTATTATTATCAATAAAAAAGTTAGCACTCATAGGTTAGTATTATTATTAACAACAACGTTAACACACTCATAGGTTAGTATTATTATTAACAACAAGTTAACAGACCTATAGGTTAGTATTATTAATAACAACAAGTTAACACACTCATAGGTTAGTATTATTATTAATAAACAAGTTAACACACTCATAGGTTAGTATTATTATTAACAAGTTAACACACCCATAGGTTAGTATTATTATTAACAACAAGTTAACACACACATAGGTTAGTATTATTATTAACAATAAGTTAACACACCCATAGGTTAGTATTATTATTAACAACAAGTTAACACTCTCATAGGTTAGTATTATTATCAACAACAAGTTAACACACTCATAGGTTAGTATTATTATTAACAACAAGTTAACACACCCATAGGTTAGTATTATTATTAACAAATGTTAACACACTCATAGGTTAGTATTATTATCAACAACAAGTTAACACACTCATAGGTTAGTATTATTATTAACAACAACAAGGTTAGCATTATTAACAACAACAAGTTAACACACTCATATAGTTAGTATTATTAACAACAACAAGTTAACACACTCATAGGTTAGTATTATTATTATTAACAACAAGTTAACACACTCATAGGTTAGTATTATTATTAACAACAAGTTAACACACTCATAGGTTAGTATTATTAACAACAACAATTTAACACACTCATAGGTTAGTATTATTATTAACAACAAGTTAACACACTCATAGGTTAGTATTATTATTAACAACAACAAGTTAACACACTCATAGGTTAGTATTATTAATAACAACAACAAGTTAACACACTCATAGGTTAGTTATTATTAACAACAACAAGTTAACACACTCATAGGTTAGTATTATTAATAACAACAACAAGTTAACACACTCATAGGTTAGTGTTATTATTAACAACAACAAGTTAACACACTCATAGGTTAGTGTTATTATTAACAACAACAAGTTAACACACTCATAGGTTAGTATTATTATCAACAACAAGTTAACACACTCATAGGTTAGTATTATTATTAACAACAACAAGTTAACACACTCATAGGTTAGTATTATTAACAACAACAAGTTAACACACCCATAGGTTAGTATTATTATTAACAACAACAAGTTAACACACTCATAGGTTAGTATTATTATTAACAACAAGTTAACACACTCATAGGTTAGTATTATTATTAACAACAAGTTAACACACTCATAGGTTAGTATTATTATTAACAACAACAAGTTAACACACTCATAGGTTAGTATTATTAACAACAAGTTAACACACCCATAGGTTAGTATTATTATTAACAACAAGTTAACACTCTCATAGGTTAGTATTATTATCAACAACAAGTTAACACACTCATAGGTTAGTATTATTATTAACAACAACAAGTTAACCCACTCATAGGTTAGTATTATTATTAACAACAACAAGTTAACACACTCAGGTTAGTATTATTAACAACAACAAGTTAACACACTCATAGGTTAGTATTATTAACAACAACAAGTTAACACACTCATAGGTTAGTATTATTATTATTAACAACAATAAGTTAACACACTCAGGTTAGTATTATTAACAACAACAAGTTAACACACTCATAGGTTAGTATTATTATTAACAACAAGTTAACACACTCATAGGTTAGTATTATTATTAACAACAAGTTAACACACTCATAGGTTAGTATTATTAACAACAACAATTTAACACACTCATAGGTTAGTATTATTATTAACAACAACAAGTTAACACACTCATAGGTTAGTATTATTAACAACAAGTTAACACACTCATAGGTTAGTATTATTAACAACAACAACAAGTTAACACACTCATAGGTTAGTATTATTTTTAACAACAACAAGTTAACACACTCATAGGTTAGTATTATTATAACAACAAGTTAACACACTCATAGGTTAGTATTATTAACAACAAGTTAACACACTCATAGGTTAGTGTTATTATTAACAACAAGTTAACACACTCATAGGTTAGTGTTATTATTAACAACAACAAGTTAACACACTCATAGGTTAGTATTATTATCAACAACAAGTTAACACACTCATAGGTTAGTATTATTATTAACAACAAGTTAACACACTCATAGGTTAGTGTTATTATTAACAACAACAAGTTAACACACTCATAGGTTAGTGTTATTATTAACAACAAGTTAACACACTCATAGGTTAGTATTATTAACAACAAGTTAACACACTCAGGTTAGTATTATTATTAACAAGTTAACACACTCATAGGTTAGTATTATTAACAACAACAAGTTAACACACTCATAGGTTAGTATTATTATTAACAACAAGTTAACACACTCATAGGTTAGTATTATTATTAACAACAAGTTAACACACTCATAGGTTAGTATTATTATTAACAACAAGTTAACACACTCATAGGTTAGTATTATTATTAACAACAAGTTAACACACCCATAGGTTAGTATTATTATTAACAACAAGTTAACACACTCATAGGTTAGTATTATTATTAACAACAAGTTAACACACTCATAGGTTAGTATTATTATTAACAACAAGTTAACACTCTCATAGGTTAGTATTATTATCAACAACAAGTTAACACACTCATAGGTTAGTATTATTATTAACAACAAGTTAACACACCCATAGGTTAGTATTATTATTAACAACAAGTTAACACTCTCATAGGTTAGTATTATTATCAACAACAAGTTAACACACTCAAAGGTTAGTATTATTATTAACAACAACAAGTTAACCCACTCATAGGTTAGTATTATTATTAACAACAACAAGTTAACACACTCAGGTTAGTATTATTAACAACAACAAGTTAACACACTCATAGGTTAGTATTATTATTATTAACAACAACAAGTTAACACACTCTAGGTTAGTATTATTAACAACAACAAGTTAACACACTCATAGGTTAGTATTATTAACAACAACAAGTTAACACACTCATAGGTTAGTATTATTATTATTAACAACAAGTTAACACACTCATAGGTTAGTATTATTATTAACAACAAGTTAACACACTCATAGGTTAGTATTATTAACAACAACAATTTAACACACTCATAGGTTAGTATTATTAACAACAAGTTAACACACTCATAGGTTAGTATTATTTTTAACAACAACAAGTTAACACACTCATAGGTTAGTATTATTAACAAGTTAACACACTCATAGGTTAGTATTATTATTAACAACAACAAAGTTAACACACTCATAGGTTAGTATTATTATTAACAACAACAAGTTAACACACTCATAGGTTAGTATTATTATTAACAACAACAATTTAACACACTCATAGGTTAGTATTATTATTAACAACAAGTTAACACACTCATAGGTTAGTATTATTATTAACAACAACAAATTTAACACACTCATAGGTTAGTATTATTATTAACAACAACAATTTAACACACTCATAGGTTAGTATTATTTTTAACAACAAGTTAACACACTCATAGGTTAGTATTATTAACAACAAGTTAACACACTAATAGGTTAGTATTATTTTTAACAACAACAAGTTAACACACTCATAGGTTAGTATTATTAACAACAAGTTAACACACTAATAGGTTAGTATTATTTTAACAACAACAAGTTAACACACTCATAGGTTAGTATTATTAACAACAAGTTAACACTCATAGGTTAGTATTATTATTAACTTAAGTTAACACACTCTAGGTTAGTATTATTATTAACAACAACAAAAGTTAACACACGCATAGGTTAGTATTATTATTAATAACAACAGTTAACACACTCATAGGTTAGTATTATTATTAACAACAACAAGTTAACACACTCATAGGTTAGTATTATTAACAACAACAAGTTAACACACTCATAGGTTAGTATTATTAACAAACAACAAGTTAACACACTCATAGGTTAGTATTATTATTAACACAAGTTAACACACTCATAGGTTAGTATTATTATTAACAACAACAAGTTAACACACTCATAGGTTAGTATTATTATTAACAACAACAAGTTAACACACTCATAGGTTAGTATTATTAAGAACGAGTTGATGTGAAGACATGATAAACAAAGTGACATCATACCTGCTCTTCAGTGGCGGAGTCAGCAGTGATATCACTATGACAACGGCAGCAGACAGGAAGCAGAGGATGATGGCGAAGTGAAGGTAGTGAACGGAGCGCAGCACTGACGGGGCGTCGTCTTGGATACCACAGCGAGGAGGCGGGAATGCAAATTCTAGAACCATCCGACACACCGACCACCAGCCCCACCATCAGACCCCAGAATGCTCCCCCCACACACACACACACACACACACACACACACACACACACACACACACACACACACACACACACACACACACACACACACACACACACACACACACACACACATACAATGGTGAAACACAAAGACTGTTTCACAGACAGACCAATGGCTGGAAGGTTTCCATGCAGGTGGAGGAGACACTAACACTACCCCCTAAATAGTACACACTAACACTACCCCTAAATAGTACACACTAACACTACCCCTAAATAGTACACACTAACACTACCCCTAAATAGTACACACTAACACTACCCCTAAATAGTACACACTAACACTACCCCTAAAGAGTACACACTAAACACTACCCCTAAATAGTACACACTAACACTACCCCTAAATAGTACACACTAACACTACCCCTAAATAGTACACACTAACACCTGCTTCACTGTGCTTTTACACCTGCATTGTTTGCTGTTTGGGGTTTTAGGCTGGGTTTCTGTACAGCACTTTGAGATATCAGCTGATGTACGAAGGGCTATATAAATAAATTTGATTTGATTTGATTTGATTTAACACTACCCCGAAATAGTATACACTAACTCTTCCAAGTACGCACTAAAAACTAACCCTAAATAGTACACACTAACACTACCCCTAAATAGTACACACTAACACTACCCCTAAATAGTACACACTAACACTACCCCTAAATAGTACACACACTAACTACCAAGTACGCCTAAAAACTAACCCTAAAAAGTACACACTAACTCTACCAAGTACGCACTAAAACTAACCCTAAAAAGTACACACTAAAACTAACCCTAAAGAGTACACACTAACTCTACCAAGTACGCACTAAAACTAACCCTAAATACTACACACTAACTCTACCAACTACGCACTAAAACTAACCCCAAAGAGTACACACTAACTCTACCAACTACGCACTAAAACTAACCCTAAAGAGTACACACTAACTCTACCAAGTACGCACTAAAACTAACCCTAAAGAGTACACACGAACTCTACCAACTACACACTAAAACTAACCCTAAAGAGTACACACTAACTCTACCAAGTACGCACTAAAACTAACCCTAAAGAGTACACACTAACACTACCCCTAAATAGTACACACTAACACCACCCCTAAATAGTACACACTAACACAACCCCTAAATAGTACACACTAACACTAGCCCTAAATAGTACACACTAACACTACCCCCTAAATAGTACACACTAACACTACCCCTAAATAGTACACACTAACACTACCCCTGAATAGTACACACTAATACTAAATAGTACACACTAACCCTAAAAAGTACATACTAAAACTAAACCTAGAATTACACACTAGTTACTAAGACAAACTTTAAAAAACATTAAAATGCAGAAAATGAATTGCGTGACTGACTAGAATATAATTTTAATAATAGAACTTAAAGTCTAACTCCAGTCTCCGTTTCACTAGATGTAACACCTGATTTACTTAACAAAGGGCTCATCTGAATAGTGTGAAGCTGTCATCAAGACAAAGGAGGGATACCTTGAAGAACCACAAATATAAAATATATTTTTGATTTGGTTTTTGGTTACCACATGATTCCATGTGTTTTATTTCATAGTTTTAATGTCTTCACTATTATTCTACAATGTAGAAAATAGTAAAAATAAAGAAAACCCCTGGAATGAGAAGGTGTCCAAACTGTTGACTGGTACTGTACATTGTTTCCCAAATTAATCAGAATCATTTTAATGCTCCAACATTTGAAATGTGACTTTGCCTGGTCCTGATAATTACAGGCATCCGCTGGTGCCGCTATCATGCCTTCTGAAATGCATTTACAAAACATTTACAAAACATTTACAAAACATTTTCTTCAACAACAAAACGTCTAACAGAACAAGAGGGAAGACAACTGTTTATCATGTGCCAAGCTGTTTTCTTAATTAATAAGTATCCTTGAAAACCAAACCCAGAATCAAACTGAAAACACTTAAACATGGCTCCTAGACCTTCATTTCAAAATGTTAAGTATCAAAATAAATGTCAACAAAGTGGAATTTCATGATGTTAACACCATCATGAGCCAAGAGCAAGATGAGTTACGGTTGATCAGTTCATTAATTTATATGAAAACAAAGAGCTATACAAGGTACAATAAAAAATATTAGTAAGATCATGAGAGTTACCCTGAGGCATCTGATCACACCAGTATATAACCCTACATCATAAGGAGTTATCCTGAGGCATCTGATCACACCAGTATATAACCCTACATCATAAGGAGTTACCCTGAGGCATCTGATCACACCAGTATATAACCCTACATCATAAGGAGTTACCCTGAGGCATCTGATCACACCAGTATATAACCCTACATCATAAGGAGTTACCCTGAGGCATCTGATCACACCAGTATATAACCCTACATCATAAGGAGTTACCCTGAGGCATCTGATCACACCAGTATATAACCCTACATCATAAGGAGTTACCCTGAGGCATCTGATCACACCAGTATATAACCCTACATCATAAGGAGTTATCCTGAGGCATCTGATCACACCAGTATATAACCCTACATCATAAGGAGTTACCCTGAGCCATCTGATCACACCAGTATATAACCCTACATCATAAGGAGTTACCCTGAGGCATCTGATCACACCAGTATATAACCCTACATCATAAGGAGTTATCCTGAGCCATCTGATCACACCAGTATATAACCCTACATCATGAGGAGTTATCCTGAGCCATCTGATCACACCAGTATATAACCCTACATCATAAGGAGTTATCCTGAGGCATCTGATCACACCAGTATATAACCCTACATCATAAGGAGTTATCCTGAGCCATCTGATCACACCAGTATATAACCCTACATCATAAGGAGTTACCTGAGCCATCTGATCACACCAGTATATAACCCTACATCATAAGGAGTTATCCTGAGGCATCTGATCACACCAGTATATAACCCTACATCATAAGGAGTTACCTGAGCCATCTGATCACACCAGTATATAACCCTACATCATTAGGAGTTATCCTGAGGCATCTGATCACACCAGTATATAACCCTACATCATAAGGAGTTATCCTGAGGCATCTGATCACACCAGTATATAACCCTACATCATAAGGAGTTACCCTGAGGCATCTGATCACACCAGTATATAACCCTACATCATAAGGAGTTATCCTGAGGCATCTGATCACACCAGTATATAACCCTACATCATAAGGAGTTATCCTGAGGCATCTGATCACACCAGTATATAACCCTACATCATAAGGAGTTATCCTGAGCCATCTGATCACACCAGTATATAACCCTACATCATAAGGAGTTATCCTGAGGCATCTGATCACACCAGTATATAACCCTACATCATTAGGAGTTATCCTGAGGCATCTGATCACACCAGTATATAACCCTACATCATAAGGAGTTATCCTGAGGCATCTGATCACACCAGTATATAACCCTACATCATAAGGAGTTATCCTGAGGCATCTGATCACACCAGTATATAACCCTACATCATAAGGAGTTATCCTGAGGCATCTGATCACACCAGTATATAACCCTACATCATAAGGAGTTGTCCTGAGGTATCTGATCACACCAGTATATAACCCTACATCATAAGGAGTTGTCCTGAGGTATCTGATCACACCAGTATATAACCCTACATCATAAGGAGTTATCCTGAAGCATCTGATCACACCAGTATATAACCCTACATCATAAGGAGTTATCCTGAGGCATCTGATCACACCAGTATATAACCCTACATCATAAGGAGTTATCCTGAGCCATCTGATCACACCAGTATATAACCCTACATCATAAGGAGTTATCCTGAGGCATCTGATCACACCAGTATATAACCCTACATCATTAGGAGTTACCCTGAGCCATCTGATCACACCAGTATATAACCCTACATCATAAGGAGTTATCCTGAGGCATCTGACCACACCAGTATATAACCCTACATCATAAGGAGTTACCCTGAGGCATCTGATCACACCAGTATATAACCCTACATCATAAGGAGTTATCCTGAGCCATCTGATCACACCAGTATATAACCCTACATCATAAGGAGTTATTAACTATACTATAGTATATAACCCTACATCATAAGGAGTTACCCTGAGGCATCTGATCACACCAGTATATAACCCTACATCATAAGGAGTTATCCTGAGCCATCTGATCACACCAGTATATAACCCTACATCATAAGGAGTTATTAACTATACTATAGTATATAACCCTACATCATAAGGAGTTACCCTGAGGCATCTGATCACACCAGTATATAACCCTACATCATAAGGAGTTACCCTGAGGCATCTGATCACACCAGTATATAACCCTACATCACAAGGAGTTATCCTGAGGCATCTGATCACACCAGTATATAACCCTACATCATAAGGGAGTTATCCTGAGGCATCTGATCACACCAGTATATAACCCTACATCATAAGGAGTTATCCTGAGGTATCTGATCACACCAGTATATAACCCTACATCATAAGGAGTTATCCTGAGGCATCTGATCACACCAGTATATAACCCTACATCATAAGGAGTTACCCTGAGCCATCTGATCACACCAGTATATAACCCTACATCATAAGGAGTTACCCTGAGCCATCTGATCACACCAGTATATAACCCTACATCATAAGGAGTTATCCTGAGGCATCTGATCACACCAGTATATAACCCTACATCATAAGGAGTTACCCTGAGCCATCTGATCACACCAGTATATAACCCTACATCATAAGGAGTTATCCTGAGGCATCTGATCACACCAGTATATAACCCTACATCATAAGGAGTTACCTGAGGCATCTGATCACACCAGTATATAACCCTACATCATAGGAGTTATCCTGAGGCATCTGATCACACCAGTATATAACCCTACATCATAAGGAGTTACCCTGAGGCATCTGATCACACCAGTATATAACCCTACATCATAAGGAGTTACCCTGAGGCATCTGATCACACCAGTATATAACCCTACATCATAAGGAGTTATCCTGAGGCATCTGATCACACCAGTATATAACCCTACATCATAAAGAGTTATCCTGAGGCATCTGATCACACCAGTATATAACCCTAATTATATGACTAACTATACTATAGTATATAACCCTACATCATAAGGAGTTATCCTGAGGCATCTGATCACACCAGTATATAACCCTACATCATAAGGAGTTACCCTGAGCCATCTGATCACACCAGTATATAACCCTACATCATAAGGAGTTACCCTGAGGCATCTGATCACACCAGTATATAACCCTACATCATAAGGAGTTACCCTGAGGTATCTGATCACACCAGTATATAACCCTACATCATAAGGAGTTACCCTGGGGCCATCACACCAGTATATAACCCTAATTATATAACTAACTATACTATAGTATATAACCCTAATTATATAACTAACTATAGAACCCTCTGATCACACCAGTATATAACCCTAATTATATGACTAACTATACTATAGTATATAACCCTAATTATATAACTAACTATACTATAGTATATAACCCTAATTATATGACTAACTATACTATAGTATATAACCCTAATTATATAACTAACTATACTATAGTATATAACCCTAATTATATGACTAACTATACTATAGTATATAACCCTAATTATATGACTAACTATACTATAGTATATAACCCTAATTATATAACTAACTATACTATAGTATATAACCCTAATTATATGACTAACTATACTATAGTATATAACCCTAATTATATGACTAACTATAGAACCCTCTGATCACACCAGTATATAACCCTAATTATATGACTAACTATACTATAGTATATAACCCTAATTATATGACTAACTATACTATAGTATATAACCCTAATTATATGACTAACTATAGAACCCTCTGATCACACCAGTATATAACCCTAATTATATAACTAACTACACTATAGTATATAACCCTAATTATATGACTAACTATACTATAGAACCCTCTGACCACACCAGTATATAACCCTAATTATATGACTAACTATACTATAGTATATAACCCTAATTATATGACTAACTATACTATAGTATATAACCCTAATTATATGACTAACTATAGAACCATCTGATCACACCAGTATATAACCCTAATTATATGACTAACTATACTATAGTATATAACCCTAATTGTATGACTAACTATACTATAGTATATAACCCTAATTATATAACTAACTATAGAACCTCTGATCACACCAGTATATAACCCTAATTATATGACTAACTATATAACCCTCTGATCACACCAGTATATAACCCTAATTATATAACTAACTATACTATAGTATATAACCCTAATTATATGACTAACTATACTATAGTATATAACCCTAATTATATAACTAACTATACTATAGTATATAACCTAATTATATAACTAACTATACTATAGTATATAACCCTAATTATATGACTAACTATAGAACCATCTGATCACACCAGTATATAACCCTAATTATATAACTAACTATATAACCCTCTGATCACACAAGTATATAACCCTAATTATATGACTAACTATACTATAGTATATAACCCTAATTATATGACTAACTATACTATAGTATATAACCCTAATTATATAACTAACTATAGAACCCTCTGATCACACCAGTATATAACCCTAATTATATGACTAACTATACTACAGTATATAACCCTAATTATATAACTAACTATAGAACCATCTGATCACACCAGTATATAACCCTAATTATATGACTAACTATACTATAGAACCCTCTGATCACACCAGTATATAACCCTAATTATATGACTAACTATACTATAGAACCCTCTGATCACACCAGTATATAACCCTAATTATATAACTAACTACACTATAGTATATAACCCTAATTATATGACTAACTATACTATAGAACCCTCTGACCACACCAGTATATAACCCTAATTATATAACTAACTATACTATAGTATATAACCCTAATTATATGACTAACTATACTATAGTATATAACCCTAATTATATGACTAACTATAGAACCCTTTGATCACACCAGTATATAACCCTAATTATATGACTAACTATACTATAGTATATAACCCTAATTATATGACTAACTATACTATAGTATATAACCCTAATTATGTGACTAACTATACTATAGTATATAACCCTAATTATATGACTAACTATACTATAGTATATAACCCTAATTATATGACTAACTATACTATAGTATATAACCCTAATTATATGACTAACTATACTATAGTATATAACCCTAATTATATGACTAACTATACTATAGTATATAACCCTAATTATATGACTAACTATACTATAGAACCCTCTGATCACACCAGTATATAACCCTAATTATATGACTAACTATACTATAGTATATAACCCTAATTATATAACTATACTATAGAACCCTCTGACCACACCAGTATATAACCCTAATTATATGACTAACTATACTATAGTATATAACCCTAATTATATGACTAACTATACTATAGTATATAACCCTAATTATATGACTAACTATACTATAGTATATAACCCTAATTATATGACTAACTATACTATAGTATATAACCCTAATTATATGACTAACTATACTATAGAACCCTCTGATCACACCAGTATATAACCCTAATTATATGACTAACTATACTATAGTATATAACCCTAATTATATAACTATACTATAGTATATAACCCTAATTATATGACTAACTATACTATAGTATATAACCCTAATTATATGACTAACTATACTATAGTATATAACCCTAATTATATGACTAACTATAGAACCATCTGATCACACCAGTATATAACCCTAATTATATGACTAACTATAGAACCCTCTGATCACACCAGTATATAACCCTAATTATATAACTAACTATAGAACCCTTGATCACACCAGTATATAACCCTAATTATATGACTAACTATACTATAGTATATAACCCTAATTATATGACTAACTATACTATAGTATATAACCCTAATTATATAACTAACTATACTATAGTATATAACCCTAATTATATAACTAACTATACTATAGTATATAACCTAATTATATGACTAACTATAGAACCCTCTGATCACCAGTATATAACCCTAATTATATGACTAACTATACTATAGTATATAACCCTAATTATATAACTAACTATACTATAGTATATAACCTAATTATATAACTAACTATACTATAGTATATAACCCTAATTATATGACTAACTATAGAACCTCTGATCACACCAGTATATAACCCTAGTTATATAACTAACTATACTATAGTATATACCCTAATATATATGACTAACTATACAACCCTCTGATCACACCAGTATATAACCCCTAATTATATAACTAACTATACTATACAACCTCTGATCACACCAGTATATAACCCTAATTATATGACTAACTATACTATACAACCCTCTGTATAGTATATAACCCTAATTATATAACTAACTATATAACCCTCTGATCACACCCAGTATATAACCTAATTATATGACTAACTATACTATAGTATATAACCCTAATTATATAACTAACTATACTATAGAACCCTCTGATCACACCAGTATATAACCCTAATTATATATAACTATACTATAGTATATAACCCTAATTATATAACTAACTATACTATAGAACCCTCTGATCACACCAGTATATAACCCTAATTATATAACTATACTATAGTATATAACCCTCTGATCACACCAGTATATAGCCTAATTATATAACTAACTATACTATAGTATATAACCTAATTATATGACTATAGTATATAAACCTCTACCAGTATATAACCTAATTATATAACTAACTATACTATAGTATATAACCCTAATTATATAACTATACTAAGTATATAACCCTCTGATCACACCAGTATATAACCCTAATTATATGACTAACTATAGAACCCTCTGATCACACCAGTATATAACCCTAATTATATAACTAACTATAGAACCTCTGATAGTATATAACCCTAATTATATGACTAACTATAGAACCCTCTGATCACACCAGTATATAACCCTAATTATATAACTAACTATAGAACCCTCTGATCACACCAGTATATAATAATTATATAACTAACTATAGAACCCTCTGATCACACCAGTATATAACCCTAATTATATAACTAACTATACTATAGTATATAACCCTAATTATATGACTAACTATAGAACCCTCTGATCACACCAGTATATAACCCTAATTATATGACTAACTATAGAACCCTCTGATCACACCAGTATATAACCCTAATTATATGACTAACTATAGAACCCTCTGATCACACCAGTATATAACCTAATTATATAACTAACTATAGAACCCTCTGATCACACCAGTATATAACCCTAATTATATAACTAACTATACTATAGTATATAACCCTAATTATGTGACTAACTATACTATAGTATATAACCTAATTATATGACTAACTATACTATAGTATATAACCTAATTATATAACTAACTATACTATACAACCCTCTGATCACACCAGTATATAACCCTAATTATATGACTAACTATACTATAGTATATAACCCTAATTATATGACTAACTATAGAACACTCTGATCACACCAGTATATAACCCTAATTATATGACTAACTATACTATAGTATATAACCCTAATTATATGACTAACTATAGAACCCTCTGATCACACCAGTATATAACCCTAATTATATAACTAACTATAACTATCACACCAGTATATAACCCTAATTATATGACTAACTATACTATACAACCCTCTGATCACACCAGTATATAACCCTAATTATATAACTATACTATAGAACCCTCTGATCACACCAGTATATAACCCTAATTATATGACTAACTATAGAACCCTCTGATCACACCAGTATATAACCCTAATTATATAACTAACTATAGAACCCTCTGATCAACACCAGTATATAACCCTAATTATATGACTAACTATACTATAGTATATAACCCTAATTATATAACTAACTATACTATAGTATATAACCCTAATTATATAACTAACTATACAACCCTCTGACCACACCAGTATATAACCCTAATTATATAACTAACTATAGAACCCTCTGATCACACCAGTATATAACCCTAATTATATAACTAACTATAGAACCCTCTGATCACACCAGTATATAACCCTAATTATATAACTAACTATACTATAGTATATAACCCTAATTATATAACTAACTATACAACCCTCTGATCACACCAGTATATAACCCTAATTATATGACTAACTATAGAACCCTCTGATCACACCAGTATATAACCCTAATTATATGACTAACTATAGAACCTCTGATCACACCAGTATATAACCCTAATTATATGACTAACTATAGAACCCTTTGATCACACCAGTATATAACCCTAATTATATAACTAACTATAGAACCCTCTGATCACACCAGTATATAACCCTAATTATATAACTAACTATACTATAGTATATAACCCTAATTATGTGACTAACTATACTATAGTATATAACCCTAATTATATGACTAACTATACTATAGTATATAACCCTAATTATATAACTAACTATACTATACAACCCTCTGATCACACCAGTATATAACCCTAATTATATGACTAACTATACTATAGTATATAACCCTAATTATATGACTAACTATAGAACACTCTGATCACACCAGTATATAACCCTAATTATATGACTAACTATACTATAGTATATAACCCTAATTATATGACTAACTATAGAACCCTCTGATCACACCAGTATATAACCCTAATTATATAACTAACTGTATAACCCTCTGATCACACCAGTATATAACCCTAATTATATGACTAACTATACTATACAACCCTCTGATCACACCAGTATATAACCTAATCATATGACTAACTATACTATAGAACCTCTGATCACACCAGTATATAACCCTAATTATATGACTAACTATAGAACCTCTGATCACACCAGTATATAACCCTAATTATATAACTAACTATACTATAGAACCCTCTGACCACACCAGTATATAACCCTAATTATATGACTAACTATACTATAGTATATAACCCTAATTATATGACTAACTATACTATAGTATATAACCCTAATTATATGACTAACTATAGAACCCTCTGATCACACCAGTATATAACCCTAATTATATGACTAACTATACTATAGTATATAACCCTAATTATATGACTAACTATACTATAGTATATAACCCTAATTATATGACTAACTATACTATAGTATATAACCCTAATTATATGACTAACTATACTATAGTATATAACCCTAATTATATGACTAACTATACTATAGTATATAACCCTAATTATATAACTAACTATACTATAGTATATAACCCTAATTATATGACTAACTATAGAACCCTCTGATCACACCAGTATATAACCCTAATTATATAACTAACTATAGAACCCTCTGATCACACCAGTATATAACCCTAATTATATAACTAACTATACTATAGTATATAACCCTAATTATATAACTAACTATACAACCCTCTGATCACACCAGTATATAACCCTAATTATATGACTAACTATACTATAGTATATAACCCTAATTATATGACTAACTATAGAACCCTCTGATCACACCAGTATATAACCCTAATTATATGACTAACTATATAACCCTCTGATCACACCAGTATATAACCCTAATTATATAACTAACTATACTATAGAACCTCTGATCACACCAGTATATAACCCTAATTATATGACTAACTATACTATAGTATATAACCCTAATTATATAACTAACTATACTATAGAACCCTCTGATCACACCAGTATATAACCCTAATTATATGACTAACTATAGAACCATCTGATCACACCAGTATATAACCCTAATTATATGACTAACTATACTATAGTATATAACCCTAATTATATAACTAACTATACTATAGAACCCTCTGATCACACCAGTATATAACCCTAATTATATGACTAACTATAGAATCCTCTGATCACACCAGTATATAACCCTAATTATATAACTAACTATACTATAGTATATAACCCTAATTATATGACTAACTATAGAACCATCTGATCACACCAGTATATAACCCTAATTATATAACTAACTATAGAACCCTCTGATCACACCAGTATATAACCCTAATTATATGACTAACTATAGAACCCTCTGATCACACCAGTATATAACCTAATTATATGACTAACTATACTATAGTATATAACCCTAATTATATGACTAACTATACTATATAACCCTAATTATATAACTAACTATACTATAGTATATAACCCTAATTATATAACTAACTATACAACCTCTGATCACACCAGTATATAACCCTAATTATATAACTAACTATACAACCCTCTATAACACCAGTATATAACCCTAATTATATAACTATACTATAGAACCTCTGATCACACCAGTATATAACCCTAATTATATAACTAACTATACAACCCTCTGATAACACCAGTATATAACCCTAATTATATAACTATACTATAGAACCCTCTGATCACACCAGTATATAACCCTAATTATATAACTATACTATAGAACCCTCTGATCACACCAGTATATTACCCTAATTATATAACTAACTATAGAACCCTCTGATCACACCAGTATATAACCCTAATTATATGACTAACTATACTATAGTATATAACCCTAATTATATAACTATACTATAGAACCCTCTGATCACACCAGTATATAACCCTAATTATATGACTAACTATACTATAGTATATAACCCTAATTATATCACTAACTATAGAACCCTCTGATCACACCAGTATAAAACCCTAATTATATGACTAACTATACTATAGTATATAACCCTAATTATATAACTATACTATAGAACCCTCTGATCACACCAGTATATAACCCTAATTATATAACTAACTATACTATAGAACCCTCTGATCACACCAGTATATAACCCTAATTATATGACTAACTATAGAACCCTCTGATCACACCAGTATATAACCATAATTATATGACTAACTATACTATAGTATATAACCCTAATTATATAACTAACTATACTATAGAACCTCTGATCACACCAGTATATAACCCTAATTATATAACTAACTATACAACCATCTGATCACACCAGTATATAACCCTAATTATATGACTAACTATACTATAGTATATAACCCTAATTATATAATAACTATACTATAGAACCTCTGATCACACCAGTATATAACCCTAATTATATGACTAACTATACAACCCTCTGATCACACCAGTATATAACCCTAATTATATAACTAACTATAGAACCCTCTGATCACACCAGTATATAACCCTAATTATATAAATAACTATACTATAGTATATAACCCTAATTATATGACTAACTATACTATAGTATATAACCCTAATTATATGACTAACTCTACTATAGAACCCTCTGATCACACCAGTATATAACCCTAATTATATGACTAACTATAGAACCATCTGATCACACCAGTATATAACCCTAATTATATAACTAACTATACTATAGTATATAACCCTAATTATATGACTAACTATACTATAGTATATAACCCTAATTATATAACTATACTATAGTATATAACCCTAATTATATGACTAACTATACTATAGTATATAACCCTAATTATATGACTAACTATAGAACCTCTGATCACACCAGTATATAACCCTAATTATATGACTAACTATACTATAGTATATAACCTAATTATATAACTATACTATAGTATATAACCCTAATTATATGACTAACTATACTATAGTATATAACCCTAATTATATGACTAACTATAGAACCCTCTGATCACACCAGTATATAACCCTAATTATATAACTAACTATACTATAGTATATAACCCTAATTATATAACTAACTATACTATAGTATATAACCCTAATTATATGATAACTAACTATACTATAGTATATAACCCTAATTATATAACTAATTATATACTATAGTATATAACCCTAATTATATGACTAACTATACTATAGTATATAGCCTAATTATATGACTAACTATACCAGTATATAACCCTAATTATATGACTAACTATACTATAGTATATAACCCTAATTATATAACTAACTATACTATCACACCAGTATGTAACCCTAATTATATGACTAACTAATTATATAACTACTATAGAACCCTGATCACACCAGTATATAACCCTAATTATATGACTAACTATACTATAGTATATAACCTAATTATATAACTAACTATAGAACCCTCTGATCACACCAGTATATAACCCTAATTATATGACTAACTATACTATAGTATATAACCCTAATTATATAACTATACTATAGAACCCTCTGATCACACCAGTATATAACCCTAATTATATGACTAACTATACTATAGTATATAACCCTAATTATATCACTAACTATAGAACCCTCTGATCACACCAGTATAAAACCCTAATTATATGACTAACTATACTATAGTATATAACCCTAATTATATAACTATACTATAGAACCCTCTGATCACACCAGTATATAACCCTAATTATATGACTAACTATACTATAGTATATAACCCTAATTATATAACTAACTATAGAACCCTCTGATCACACCAGTATATAACCCTAATTATGACTAACTTATATAATATAACTAATTATATGACTAATAGAACCCTAATTATATAACTTAACTATATATAGTATATAACCCTAATTATATGACTAACTATACTATAGATACCCTCTGATCACACCAGTATATAACCCTAATTATATGACTAACTATACTATAGTATATAACCCTAATTATATAACTAACTATAGAACCTCTGATCACACCAGTATATACCCTAATTATATAACTAACTATACTATAGTATATAACCCTAATATATAACTAACTATACAACCCTCTGATATAGTATATAACCCTAATTATATAACTAACTATACTATAGTATATAACCCTAATTATATAACTAACTATACAACCCTCTGATCACACCAGTATATAACCCTAATTATATGACTAACTATACAACCTCTGATCACACCAGTATATAACCCTAATTATATAACTAACTATACTAAGAACCCTCTGATCACACCAGTATATAACCCTAATTATATAAATAACTATACTATAGTATATAACCTAATTATATGATAACTATAGAACCCTCTGACACCAGTATATAACCCTAATTATATGACTACCTATACTATAGTATATAACCCTAATTATATGACTAACTATAGAACCTCTGATCACACCAGTATAACCCTAATTATATAACTAACTATACTATCACACCAGTATATAACCCTAATTATATGACTAACTATAGAACTGATAGTATATAACCCTAATTATATGACTAACTATACTATAGAACCTCTACCACCCAGTATATAACCCTAATTATATGACTAACTATACTATAGTATATAACCCTAATTATATAACTAACTATAGAACCCTCTGATCACAGTATATAACCCTAATTATATGACTAACTATAACTATAGTATATAACCCTAATTATATAACTATACTATAGAACCCTAATTATCTGATAACACACCAGTATATAACCCTAATTATATGACTAACTATAGAACTATAGTATATAACCCTAATTATATAACTATACTATAGTATATAACCCTAATTATATGACTAACTATATAACTATAGTATATAACCCTAATTATATGACTAACTATACAACCCTCTGATCACATCAGTATATAACCCTAATTATATAACTAACTATACTATAGTATATAACCCTAATTATATGACTAACTATACTATAGTATATAACCCTAATTATATAACTATACTATAGTATATAACCCTAATTATATGACTAACTATACTATAGTATATAACCCTAATTATATGACTAACTATACTACCTGCCGACAAACACCAGTATATAACCCTAATATATATAACTATACTATAGAACCCTCTGATCACACCAGTATATAACCCTAATTATATGACTAACTATACTATAGTATATAACCCTAATTATATGACTAACTATACTATACCCTCTGATAACACCAGTATATAACCCTAATTATATGACTAACTATACTATAGTATACAACCTATGACCTCACACCAGTATATAACCCTAATTATATAACTATACTATAGAACCCTCTGATAACACACCAGTAGTATATAACCCTAATTATATAACTATACTATAGTATATAACCCTAATTATATGACTAACTATAGAACCCTCTGATAACACCAGTATATAACCCTAATTATATAACTAACTATAGAACCCTCTGATCACACCAGTATATAAACCCTAACTGTTACTATAGAACTCAAGCATATATAACCCTAATTATATGACTAACTATACTATAGTATATAACCCTAATTATATGACTAACTATAGAACTGATCACACCAGTATATAACCCTAATTATATAACTATACTATAGAATAACCCTAATTCTGATCACACCAGTATATAACCCTAATTATATGACTAACTAACTATACTATAGAACCTCTGATCACACCAGTATATAACCCTAATTATATGACTAACTATACTATAGTATATAACCCTAATTATATGACTAAACTATACTAGTATATAACCCTAATATATATAACTATACTATAGAACCTCTGATCACACCAGTATATAACCCTAATTATATGACTAACTATACTACCAGTATATAACCCTAATTATATAACTAACTATACTATAGAACCCTCTGATCACACCAGTATATAACCCTAATTATATAACTAACTATACTATCACACCAGTATATAACCCTAATTATATGACTAACTATACTATAAGTATATAACCCTAATTATATGACTAACTATACTATAGTATATAATTATATGACTAACTATACTATAGTATATAACCCTAATTATATGACTAACTATACTATAGTATATAACCCTAATTATATGACTAACTATACTATATTATATAACCCTAATTATATGACTAACTATAGGATACCAGTATATAACCCTAATTATATAACTAACTATACT
Source organism: Oncorhynchus keta (assembly GCF_023373465.1). Lineage (NCBI taxonomy): Eukaryota > Metazoa > Chordata > Actinopteri > Salmoniformes > Salmonidae > Oncorhynchus > Oncorhynchus keta. The sequence goes on from NW_026282598.1 coordinate 27,721, forward strand.
ATAGTATATAACCCTAATTATATAACTAACTATACAACCCTCTGATCACACCAGTATATAACCCTAATTATATAACTAACTATACAACCCTCTGATCACACCAGTATATAACCCTAATTATATGACTAACTATACTATAGTATATAACCCTAATTATATAACTAACTATACTATAGTATATAACCCTAATTATATAACTAACTATACAACCCTCTGACCACACCAGTATATAACCCTAATTATATGACTAACTATACTATAGTATATAACCCTAATTATATAACTAACTATACAACCTCTGATCACATCAGTATATAACCCTAATTATATGACTAACTATACTATAGTATATAACCCTAATTATATAACTAACTATACAACCCTCTGATCACATCAGTATATAACCCTAATTATATGACTAACTATAGAACTGTTCCTGATCACACCAGTATATAACCCTAATTATATAACTAACTATAGAACCCTCTGACAAACACCAGTATATAACCCTAATTATATAACTAACTATAGAACCCTCTGATCACACCAGTATATAACTGTTAATTATATAACTAACTATACTATAGTATATAACCCTAATTATATGACTAACTATACTATAGTATATAACCCTAATGTATATAACTATACATACCAATAGTATATAACCCTAATTATATAACTAACTATACAACCCTCTGATCACACCAGTATATAACCCTAATTATATGACTAACTATAGAACCTCTGATCACACCAGTATATAACCTGTTCCTATATGACTAACTATACTCTGTTACATGTCCTATGTGGCTCAGACCACTGTGCAACACCAAGAGTCATGGGTTTGTGACCTGCAGACCCAAAAGAAAAGGGATTCTGACTGTCCTTCCTTTGACTAAAGTGTGTGTTACCTGCTCGCTGGTTCTGGTCCAGAAGATAGCCAATGAGAAGACAGCGGTAACGGGTGGAGCCAGGTAACTGGTCACTGATTGATGTAAACGTAGAGCTGTCCGCTATTGGCCGACTGCAGGATTGGAATCAACACCACGCTTATCACCACCAGAATCACTGTACTACATCACACACACACACACACACACACACACACACACACACACACACACACACACACACACACACACACACACACACACACACACACACAGTGGAGATTTAGGAACCGTATACAATGACATCATCTCTATTAAGAATAGAACCTAAACGTCTAAATAGCAGCTGTTCCTGTGTGAGTGACTGACCTGCCGACCAATAGCAGCTGTTCCTGTATGAGTGACTGACCTGCCGACCAATAGCAGCTGTTCCTGTATGAGTGACTGACCTGCCGACCAATAACAGCTGTTCCTGTATGAGTGACTGACCTGCCGACCAATAGCAGCTGTTCCTGTATGAGTGACTGACCTGCCGACCAATAGCAGCTGTTCCTGTATGAGTGACTGACCTGCCGACCAATAACAGCTGTTCCTGTATGAGTGACTGACCTGCTGACCAATAGCAGCTGTTCCTGTATGAGTGACTGACCTGCCGACCAATAACAGCTGTTCCTGTATGAGTGACTGACCTGCCGACCAATAACAGCTGTTCCTGTGTGAGTGACTGACCTGCCGACCAATAGCAGCTCTGGTCCGAGGCCAAAGCGGTACTTCAATTCCAGATGTCCATGGTGAAGAGCGTGGAGGAGGAGTTAAAGATAGAGGTCAACATGGACATCAGGGCCGCCATCATCACTCCCATGGTATTGTGACTCAGCCCCCGCAGACCTACACACACACACACACACCACACACACACACACACACACACACACACACACACACACACACACACACACACACACACACACACACACACACACACACATGTAATCATCAGACCTCATGGAATTTCAATCTATTCTATTCAATATATTCTATTGACCTATTCCAAGCCAACCCCATGGTATTGTCTATTCCAATCCAACCCCATGGTATTGTCTATTCCAATCCAACCCCATGGTATTGTCTATTCCAATCCAACCCCATGGTATTGTCTATTCCAATCCAACCCCATGGTATTGTCCATTCCAAGCCAGCCCCATGGTATTGTCTATTCCAAGCCAACCCCATGGTATTGTATTCTATTCCAAGCCAACCCCATGGTATTGTCTATTCCAAGCCAACCCCATGGTATTGTCTATTCCAATCCAACCCCATGGTATTGTCTATTCCAAGCCAACCCCATGGTATTGTCTATTCCAATCCAACCCCATGGTATTGTCTATTCCTGACCAACCCCATGGTATTGTCTATTCCAAGCCAACCCCATGGTATTGTCTATTCCATCCAACCCCATGGTATTGTCTATTCCAAGCCAACCCCATGGTATTGTCTATTCCAATCCAACCCCATGGTATTGTCTATTCCAAGCCAACCCCATGGTATTGTCTATCCCAATCCAACCCCATGGTATTGTCTATTCCAATCCAACCCCATGGTATTGTCTATTCCAATCCAATCCAACCCCATGGTATTGTCTATTCCAATCCAACCCCATGGTATTGTCTATTCCAACCAATCCAACCCCATGGTATTGTCTATTCCAAGCCAACCCCATGGTATTGTCTATTCTAATCCCCAACCCCATGGTATTGTCTATTCCAAGCCAACCCCATGGTATTGTCTATTCCAATCCAACCCCATGGTATTGTCTATTCCAATAGCCAACCCCATGGTATTGTCTATTCCAATCCAACCCCATGGTATTGTCTATTCCAATCCAACCCCATGGTATTGTCTATTCCAATCCAACCCATGGTATTGTCTATTCCAATCCAATCCCCATGGTATTGGTATTCCAATCCAACCCCATGGTATTGTCTATTCCAATCCAACCCCATGGTATTGTCTATTCCAATCCAACCCCATGGTATTGTCTATTCCAATCCAACCCCATGGTATTGTCTATTCCAATCCAACCCCATGGTATTGTCTATTCCAATCCAACCCCATGGTATTGTCTATTCCAATCCAACCCCATGGTATTGTCTATTCCAATCCAACCCCATGGTATTGTCTATTCCAATCCAACCCCATGGTATTGTCTATTCCAATCCAACCCCATGGTATTGTCTATTCCAATCCAACCCCATGGTATTGTCTATTCCAATCCAACCCCATGGTATTGTCTATTCATTCCAAGCCAACCCCATGGTATTGTCTATTCCAATCCAACCCCATGGTATTGTCTATTCCTCCAACCCCATGGTATTGTCTATTCCAATCCAACCCCATGGTATTGTCTATTCCAATCCAACCCCATGGTATTGTCTATTCCAATCCAACCCCATGGTATTGTCTATTCCAAGCCAACCCCATGGTATTGTCTATTCCAATCCAACCCCATGGTATTGTCTATTCCAATCCAACCCCATGGTATTGTCTGCAGACCAATCCAACCCCATGGTATTGTCTATTCCAATCCAACCCCATGGTATTGTCTATTCCAACCCCAACCCCATGGTATTGTCTATTCCAAGCCAACCCCATGGTATTGTCTATTCCAAGCCAACCCCATGGTATTGTCTATTCCAATCCAACCCCATGGTATTGTCTATTCCAATCCAACCCCATGGTATTGTCTATTCCAATCCAACCCCATGGTATTGTCTATTCCAATCCAACCCCATGGTATTGTCTATTCCAATCCAACCCCATGGTATTGTCTATTCCAATCCAACCCCATGGTATTGTCTATTCCAATCCAGCCAACCCCATGGTATTGTCTATTCCAATTCCAACCCCATGGTATTGTCTATTCCAACCAAGCCAACCCCATGGTATTGTCTATTCCAATCCAACCCCATGGTATTGTCTATTCCAATCCAATCCAACCCCATGGTATTGTCTATTCCAATCCAACCCCATGGTATTGTCTATTCCAATCCAACCCCATGGTATTGTCTATTCCAATCCAAACCCCATGGTATTGTCTATTCCAATCCAAACCCCATGGTATTGTCTATTCCATCCAACCCCATGGTATTGTCTATTCCAATCCAACCCCATGGTATTGTCTATTCCAATCCAACCCCATGGTATTGTCTATTCCAATCCAACCCCATGGTATTGTCTATTCCAATCCAACCCCATGGTATTGTCTATTCCAATCCAACCCCATGGTATTGTCTATTCCAATCCAACCCCATGGTATTGTCTATTCCAATCCAACCCCATGGTATTGTCTATTCCATTTCAACCCCATGGTATTGTCTATTCCAATCCAACCCCATGGTATTGTCTATTCCAATCCAACCCCATGGTATTGTCTATTCCAATCCAACCCCATGGTATTGTCTATTCCCCCAACCCCATGGTATTGTCTATTCCAACAAGCCAACCCCATGGTATTGTCTATTCCAACCAACCCCATGGTATTGTCTATTCCAATCCAACCCCATGGTATTGTCTATTCCAATCCAACCCCATGGTATTGTCTATTCCAATCCAACCCCATGGTATTGTCTATTCCAATCCAACCCCATGGTATTGTCTATTCCAATCCAACCCCATGGTATTGTCTATTCCAATCCAACCCCATGGTATTGTCTATTCCAATCCAACCCCATGGTATTGTCTCCAATATTGTCCTATTCCAATCCCAACCCCATGGTATTGTCTATTCCAATCCAACCCCATGGTATTGTCTATTCCAATCCAACCCCATGGTATTGTCTATTCCAATCCAACCCCATGGTATTGCCTATTCCAATCCAACCCCATGGTATTGTCTATTCCAAGCCAACCCCATGGTATTGTCTATTCCAATCCAACCCCATGGTATTGTCTATTCCAATCCAACCCCATGGTATTGTCTATTCCAATCCAACCCCATGGTATTGTCTATTCCAATCCAACCCCATGGTATTGTCTATTCCAATCCAACCCCATGGTATTGTCTATTCCAATCCAACCCCATGGTATTGTCTATTCCAATCCAACCCCATGGTATTGTCTATTCCAATCCAACCCCATGGTATTGTCTATTCCAATCCAAGCCAACCCCATGGTATTGTCTATTCCAATCCAACCCCATGGTATTGTCTATTCAATCCAACCCCATGGTATTGTCTATTCCAATCCAACCCCATGGTATTGTCTATTCCAATCCAACCCCATGGTATTGTCTATTCCAACAAGCCAACCCCATGGTATTGTCTATTCCAATCCAACCCCATGGTATTGTCTATTCCAATCCAACCCCATGGTATTGTCTATTCCAAGCCAACCCCATGGTATTGTCTATTCCAATCCAACCCCATGGTATTGTCTATTCCAATCCAACCCCATGGTATTGTCTATTCCAATCCAACCCCATGGTATTGTCTATTCCAATCCAACCCCATGGTATTGTCTATTCCAATCCAACCCCATGGTATTGTCTATTCCAATCCAACCCCATGGTATTGTCTATTCCAATCCAACCCCATGGTATTGTCTATTCCAATCCAACCCCATGGTATTGTCTATTCCAAGCCAACCCCATGGTATTGTCTATTTCCAATCCAACCCCATGGTATTGTCTATTCCAATCCAACCCCATGGTATTGTCTATTCCAAGCCAACCCCATGGTATTGTCTATTCCAATCCAACCCCATGGTATTGTCTATTCCAAGCCAACCCCATGGTATTGTCTATTCCAATCCAACCCCATGGTATTGTCTATTCCAATCCAACCCCATGGTATTGTCTATTCCAAGCCAACCCCATGGTATTGTCTATTCCAATCCAACCCCATGGTATTGTCTATTCCAATCTAACCCCATGGTATTGTCTATTCCAATCCAACCCCATGGTATTGTCTATTCCAATCCAACCCCATGGTATTGTCTATTCCAATCCAAGCCAACCCCATGGTATTGTCTATTCCAATCCAACCCCATGGTATTGTCTATTCCAATCCAAGCCAACCCCATGGTATTGTCTATTCCAATCCAAGCCAACCCCATGGTATTGTCTATTCCAATCCAACCCCATGGTATTGTCTATTATTCCAAGCCAACCCCATGGTATTGTCTATTCCAATCCAATCCAACCCCATGGTATTGTCTATTCCAATCCAACCCCATGGTATTGTCTATTCCAATCCAACCCCATGGTATTGTCTATTCCAATCCAACCCCATGGTATTGTCTATTCCAATCCAACCCCATGGTATTGTCTATTCCAATCCAATCCAACCCCATGGTATTGTCTATTCCAATCCAACCCCATGGTATTGTCTATTCCAATCCAACCCCATGGTATTGTCTATTCCAAGCCAACCCCATGGTATTGTCTATTCCAATCCAACCCCATGGTATTGTCTATTCCAATCCAACCCCATGGTATTGTCTATTCCAATCCAACCCCATGGTATTGTCTATTCCAATCCAACCCCATGGTATTGTCTATTCCAAGCCAACCCCATGGTATTGTCTATTCCAATCCAACCCCATGGTATTGTCTATTCCAAGCCAACCCCATGGTATTGTCTATTCCAATCCAATCCAACCCCATGGTATTGTCTATTCCAATCCAACCCCATGGTATTGTCTATTCAATCCAACCCCATGGTATTGTCTATTCCAAGCCAACCCCATGGTATTGTCTATTCCAAGCCAACCCCATGGTATTGTCTATTTCCAATCCAACCCCATGGTATTGTCTATTCCAATCCAACCCCATGGTATTGTCTATTCCAATCCAACCCCATGGTATTGTCTATTCCAAGCCAACCCCATGGTATTGTCTATTCCAAGCCAACCCCATGGTATTGTCTATTCCAATCCAACCCCATGGTATTGTCTATTCCAATCCAATCCAACCCCATGGTATTGTCTATTCCAATCCAACCCCATGGTATTGTCTATTCCAATCCAACCCCATGGTATTGTCTATTCCAATCCAACCCCATGGTATTGTCTATTCCAATCCAATCCAACCCCATGGTATTGTCTATTCCAATCCAACCCCATGGTATTGTCTATTCCAATCCAACCCCATGGTATTGTCTATTCCAATCCAACCCCATGGTATTGTCTATTCCAATCCAACCCCATGGTATTGTCTATTCCAATCCAACCCCATGGTATTGTCTATTCCAATCCAACCCCATGGTATTGTCTATTCCAATCCAACCCCATGGTATTGTCTATTCCAAGCCAACCCCATGGTCTATTCAAGCCAACCCCATGGTATTGTATATTCCAATCCAACCCCATGGTATTGTCTATTCCAATCCAACCCCATGGTATTGTCTATTCCAATCCAACCCCATGGTATTGTCTATTCCAATCCAACCCCATGGTATTGTCTATTCCAAGCCAACCCCATGGTATTGTCTATTCCAATCCAACCCCATGGTATTGTCTATTCCAATCCAACCCCATGGTATTGTCTATTCCAATCCAATCCAACCCCATGGTATTGTCTATTCCAATCCAACCCCATGGTATTGTCTATTCCAATCCAACCCCATGGTATTGTCTATTCCAATCCAACCCCATGGTATTGTCTATTCCAATCCAACCCCATGGTATTGTCTATTCCAAGCCAACCCCATGGTATTGTCTATTCCAAGCCAACCCCATGGTATTGTCTATTCCAATCCAACCCCATGGTATTGTCTATTCCATCCAACCCCATGGTATTGTCTATTCCAATCCAACCCCATGGTATTGTCTATTCCAAGCCAACCCCACGGTATTGTCTATTCCAAGCCAACCCCATGGTATTGTCTATTCCAATCCAACCCCATGGTATTGTCTATTCCAAGCCAACCCCATGGTATTGTCTATTCCAAGCCAACCCCATGGTATTGTCTTTCCAAGCCAACCCCATGGTATTGTCTATTCCAATCCAACCCCATGGTATTGTCTATTCCAATCCAACCCCATGGTATTGTCTATTCCAAGCCAACCCCATGGTATTGTCTATTCCAATCCAACCCCATGGTATTGTCTATTCCAATCCAACCCCATGGTATTGTCTATTCCAAGCCAACCCCATGGTATTGTCTATTCCAAGCCAACCCCATGGTATTGTCTATTCCAATCCAACCCCATGGTATTGTCTATTCCAAGCCAACCCCATGGTATTGTCTATTCCAAGCCAACCCCATGGTATTGTCTATTCCAATCCAACCCCATGGTATTGTCTATTCCAAGCCAACCCCATGGTATTGTCTATTCTAATCAAGCCAACCCCATGGTATTGTCTATTCCAATCCAACCCCATGGTATTGTCTATTCCAATCCAACCCCATGGTATTGTCTATTCCAATCCAACCCCATGGTATTGTCTATTCCAAGCCAACCCCATGGTATTGTCTATTCCAAGCCAACCCCATGGTATTGTCTATTCCAATTCAACCCCATGGTATTGTCTATTCCAAGCCAACCCCATGGTATTGTCTATTCCAATTCAACCCCATGGTATTGTCTATTCCAAGCCAACCCCATGGTATTGTCTATTCCAATCCAACCCCATGGTATTGTCTATTCCAAGCCAACCCCATGGTATTGTCTATTCCAATCCAACCCCATGGTATTGTCTATTCCAATCCAACCCCATGGTATTGTCTATTCCAATCCAAGCCAACCCCATGGTATTGTCTATTCCAATCCAACCCCATGGTATTGTCTATTCCAATCCAACCCCATGGTATTGTCTATTCCAATCCAACCCCATGGTATTGTCTATTCCAATCCAACCCCATGGTATTGTCTATTCCAAGCCAACCCCATGGTATTGTCTATTCCAAGCCAACCCCATGTTATTGTCTATTCCAATCCAACCCCATGGTATTGTCTATTCCAAGCCAACCCCATGGTATTGTCTATTCCAATCCAACCCCATGGTATTGTCTATTCCAACCCAACCCCATGGTATTGTCTATTCCAATCCAACCCCATGGTATTGTCTATTCCAATCCAACCCCATGGTATTGTCTATTCCAAGCCAACCCCATGGTATTGTCTATTCCAATCCAACCCCATGGTATTGTCTATTCCAAGCCAACCCCATGGTATTGTCTATTCCAAGCCAACCCCATGGTATTGTCTATTCCAAGCCAACCCCATGGTATTGTCTATTCCAATCCAACCCCATGGTATTGTCTATTCCAATCCAACCCCATGGTATTGTCTATTCCAATCCAACCCCATGGTATTGTCTATTCCAATCCAACCCCATGGTATTGTCTATTCCAAGCCAACCCCATGGTATTGTCTATTCCAATGACTGATGACTGATACATTCTACACCACCCAGAGACATGACTGATACATTCTACACCACCCAGAGACATGACTGATACATTCTACACCACCCAGAGACATGACTGATACATTCTACACCACCCAGAGACATGACTGATATATTCTACACCACCCAGAGACATGACTGATACATTCTACACCACCCAGAGACATGACTGATATATTCTACACCACCCAGAGACATGACTGATATATACTACACCACCCAGAGACATGACTGATATATTCTACACCACCCAGAGACATGACTGATACATTCTACACCACCCAGAGACATGACTGATATATTCTACACCACCCAGAGACATGACTGATATATTCTACACCACCCAGAGACATGACTGATACATTCTACACCACCCAGAGACATGACTGATACATTCTACACCACCCAGGGACATGACTGATACATTCTACACCACCCAGAGACATGACTGATACATTCTACACCACCCAGAGACATGACTGATACATTCCACACCACCCAGAGACATTCTACACCACCCAGAGACATTCTACACCACCCAGAGACATTCTACACCACCCAGAGACATGACGGATACATTCTACACCACCCAGAGACATGACTGATACATTCCACACCACCCAGAGACATGACTGATACATTCTACACCACCCAGAGACATGACTGATACATTCTACACCACCCAGAGACATGACTGATATATTCTACACCACCCAGAGACATGACTGATATATTCTACACCACCCAGAGACATGACTGATACATTCTACACCACCCAGAGACATGACTGATACATTCTACACCACCCAGGGACATGACTGATACATTCTACACCACCCAGAGACATGACTGATACATTCTACACCACCCAGAGACATGACTGATACATTCCACACCACCCAGAGACATTCTACACCACCCAGAGACATTCTACACCACCCAGAGACATTCTACACCACCCAGAGACATGACTGATACATTCTACACCACCCAGAGACATGACTGATACATTCTACACCACCCAGAGACATGACTGATATATTCTACACCACCCAGAGACATGACTGATACATTCTACACCACCCAGAGACATGACTGATACAATCTACACCACCCAGAGACATGACTGATATATTCTACACCACCCAGAGACATGACTGATATATTCTACACCACCCAGAGACATTCTACACCACCCAGAGACATTCTACACCACCCAGAGACATTCTACACCACCCAGAGACATGACTGATACATTCTACACCACCCAGAGACATGACTGATACATTCTACACCACCCAGAGACATGACTGATACATTCTACACCACCCAGAAACATGACTGATACATTCTACACCACCCAGAGACATGACTGATACATTCTACACCACCCAGAGACATGACTGATACATTCTACACCACCCAGAGACATTCTACACCACCCAGAGACATGACTGATACATTCTACACCACCCAGAGACATGACGGATACATTCTACACCACCCAGAGACATGACTGATACATTCTACACCACCCAGAGACATTCTACACCACCCAGAGACATGACTGATACATTCTACACCACCCAGAGACATGACTGATACATTCTACACCACCCAGAGACATGACTGATACATTCTACACCACCCAGAGACATTCTACACCACCCAGAGACATGACTGATACATTCTACACCACCCAGAGACATTCTACACCACCCAGAGACATGACTGATACATTCTACACCACCCAGAGACATTCTACACCACCCAGAGACATGACTGATACATTCTACACCACCCAGAGACATGACTGATACATTCTACACCACCCAGAGACATTCTACACCACCCAGAGACATGACTGATACATTCTACACCACCCAGAGACATTCTACACCACCCAGAGACATGACTGATACATTCTACACCACCCAGAGACATGACTGATACATTCTACACCACCCAGAGACATGACTGATACATTCTACACCACCCAGAGACATGACTGATACATTCTACACCACCCAGAGACATGACTGATATATTCTACACCACCCAGAGACATTCTACACCACCCAGAGACATTCTACACCACCCAGAGACATTCTACACCACCCAGAAACATGACTGATACATTCTACACCACCCAGAGACATGACTGATATATTCTACACCACCCAGAGACATGACTGATACATTCTACACCACCCAGAAACATGACTGATACATTCTACACCACCCAGAGACATGACTGATACATTCTACACCACCCAGAGACATGCCTGATACATTCTACACCACCCAGAGACATTCTACACCACCCAGAGACATGACTGATACATTCTACACCACCCAGAGACATGACGGATACATTCTACACCACCCAGAGACATGACTGATACATTCTACACCACCCAGAGACATGACTGATATATTCTACACCACCCAGAGACATGACTGATACATTCTACACCACCCAGAGACATGACTGATACATTCTACACCACCCAGAGACATGACTGATACATTCTACACCACCCAGAGACATTCTACACCACCCAGAGACATGACGGATACAATCTACACCACCCAGAGACATTCTACACCACCCAGAGACATGCCTGATACATTCTACACCACCCAGACATGAGACATTCTACACCACCCAGAGACATGACGGATACATTCTACACCACCCAGAGACATGACTGATATATTCTACACCACCCAGAGACATTCTACACCACCCAGAGACATGACTGATACATTCTACACCACCCAGAGACATTCTACACCACCCAGAGACATGACTGATACATTCTACACCACCCAGAGACATTCTACACCACCCAGAGACATGACTGATACATTCTACACCACCCAGAGACATGACTGATATATTCTACACCACCCAGAGACATTCTACACCACCCAGAGACATGACTGATATATTCTACACCACCCAGAGACATGACTGATATATTCTACACCACCCAGAGACATTCTACACCACCCAGAGACATTCTACACCACCCAGAGACATTCTACACCACCCAGAGACATGACTGATATATTCTACACCACCCAGAGACATGACTGATATATTCTACACCACCCAGAGACATGACTGACTGATACATTCTACACCACCCAGAGACATGACTGATACATTCTACACCACCCAGAGACATGACTGATACATTCTACACCACCCAGAGACATGACTGATACATTCTACACCACCCAGAGACATTCTACACCACCCAGAGACATGACTGATACATTCTACACCACCCAGAGACATGACTGATACATTCTACACCACCCAGAGACATGACTGATACATTCTACACCACCCAGAGACATGACTGATACATTCTACACCACCCAGAGACATGACTGATACATTCTACACCACCCAGAGACATGACTGATATATTCTACACCACCCAGAGACATGACTGATACATTCTACACCACCCAGAGACATTCTACACCACCCAGAGACATTCTACACCACCCAGAGACATTCTACACCACCCAGAGACATGACTGAGACATTCTACACCACCCAGAGACATGACTGATACATTCTACACCACCCAGAGACATTCTACACCACCCAGAGACATTCTACACCACCCAGAGACATTCTACACCACCCAGAGACATTCTACACCACCCAGAGACATGACGGATACATTCTACACCACCCAGAGACATTCGACACCACCCAGGGACATTCTACACCACCCAGAGACATTCTACACCACCCAGAGACATGACTGATACATTCTACACCACCCAGAGACATGACTGATACATTCTACACCACCCAGAGACATGACTGATACATTCTACATCACCCAGAGACATGACTGATACATTCTACACCACCCAGAGACATTCTACACCACCCAGAGACATTCTACACCACCCAGAGACATTCTACACCACCCAGAGACATTCTACACCACCCAGAGACATGACTGATACATTCTACACCACCCAGAGACATTCTACACCACCCAGAGACATTCTACACCAGGCTTTTAGATACAATCTACACCAGGCGTTTACACACATACAGCATTACACACACACACTCACTCACCGCTGGGCATGAGTTCGATGACCAGTTTTGGGAAGGCGATGTTGGAGCAGCCCACCTCCGCTCCACACACCCTCACACACTCCTCTGGGTCCACACACCCCACCGAGTCTGGAACACACAGTTATTACCCTGGTTTTAATGTCTAGGATTATTACACACACCATTATTACCCTGGTTATAATGTCTATGATTATTACACACCATTATTACCCTGGTTATAATGTCTATGATTATTACACACCATTATTACCCTGGTTATAATGTCTATGATTATTACACACCATTATTACCCTGGTTATAATGTCTATGATTATTACACACACCATTATTACCCTGGTTATAATGTCTATGATTATTACACACCATTATTACCCTGGTTATAATGTCTAGGATTATTACACACCATTATTACCCTGGTTATAATGTCTAGGATTATTACACACCATTATTACCCTGGTTATAATGTCTATGATTATTACACACCATTATTATTACCCTGGTTATAATGTCTATGATTATTACACACCATTATTACCCTGGTTATAATGTCTATGATTATTACACCATTATTACCCTGGTTATAATGTCTATGATTATTACACACCATTATTACCCTGGTTATAATGTCTATGATTATTACACACCATTATTACCCTGGTTATAATGTCTATGATTATTACACACCATTATTACCCTGGTTATAATGTCTATGATTATTACACACCATTATTACCCTGGTTATAATGTCTAGATTATTACACACCATTATTACCCTGGTTATAATGTCTATGATTATTACACACAATTATTATTACCTGGTTATAATGTCTATGATTATTACACACCATTATTACCCTGGTTATAATGTCTAGGATTATTACACACCATTATTACCCTGGTTATAATGTCTATTATTATTACACACCATTATTATTACCCTGGTTATAATGTCTATGATTATTACACACCATTATTACCCTGGTTATAATGTCTATGATTATTACACACCATTATTACACACCATTATTACCCTGGTTATAATGTCTATGATTATTACACACCATTATTACACACCATTATTACCCTGGTTATAATGTCTATGATTATTACACACCATTATTACCCTGGTTATAATGTCTAGGATTATTACACACAACATTATTACCCTGGTTATAATGTCTATGATTATTACACACCATTATTACCCTGGTTATAATGTCTATGATTATTACACCATTATTACCCTGGTTATAATGTCTATGATTATTACACACCATTATTACCCTGGTTATAATGTCTATGATTATTACACACCATTATTACCCTGGTTATAATGTCTAGGATTATTACACACCATTATTATTACCCTGGTTATAATGTCTATGATTATTACACACCATTATTACCCTGGTTATAATGTCTATGATTATTACACACCATTATTACCCTGGTTATAATGTCTATGATTATTACACACCATTATTACCCTGGTTATAATGTCTATGATTATTACACACCATTATTACCCTGGTTATAATGTCTATGATTATTACACACCATTATTACCCTGGTTATAATGTCTATGATTATTACACACCATTATTATTACCCTGGTTATAATGTCTATGATTATTACACACCATTATTACCCTGGTTATAATGTCTATGATTATTACACACCATTATTATTACCCTGGTTATAATGTCTATGATTATTACACACCATTATTACCCTGGTTATAATGTCTAGGATTATTACACACCATTATTACCCTGGTTATAATGTCTATGATTATTACACACCATTATTACCCTGGTTATAATGTCTATGATTATTACACACCATTATTACCCTGGTTATAATGTCTATGATTATTACACACCATTATTACCCTGGTTATAATGTCTATGATTATTACACACCATTATTACCCTGGTTATAATGTCTATGATTATTACACACCATTATTACCCTGGTTATAATGTCTATGATTATTACACACCATTATTACCCTGGTTATAATGTCTATGATTTTCACCTCCAGGGGGCGCCCTATTAGGCTTTGATGCAGTACCGGCCCCTGTATCTACTTTTGTTTACTTTTTTATTAGACCACTCGCATAACAGCTCCCCTCCTTTGTAAAGGACACCAGCAGTATGGTCTCAGAACAGCTCCCCTCCTAAAGGACACCAGCAGTATGATCTCAGAACAGCTCCCCTTCTAAAGGACACCAGCAGTATGATCTCAGAACAGCTCCCCTCCTTTGTAAAGGACACCAGCAGTATGGTCTCAGAACAGCTCCCCTCCTAAAGGACACCAGCAGTATGGTCTCAGAACAGCTCCCCTCCTAAAGGACACCAGCAGTATGGTCTCAGAACAGCTCCCCTCCTAAAGGACACCAGCAGTATGGTCTCAGAACAGCTCCCCTCCTAAAGGACACCAGCAGTATGGTCTCAGAACAGCTCCCCTCCTAAAGGACACCAGCAGTATGATCTCAGAACAGCTCCCTCCTAAAGGACACCAGCAGTATGGTCTCAGAACAGCTCCCTCCTTTGTAAAGGACACCAGCAGTATGGTCTCAGAACAGCTCCTCCTAAATGACACCAGCAGTATGATCTCAGAACAGCTCCCTCCTAAAGGACACCAGCAGTATGGTCTCAGACCAGCTCCCCTCCTAAAGGACACCAGCAGTATGGTCTCAGAACAGCTCCCCTCCTAAAGGACACCAGCAGTATCTCAGAACAGCTCCCTCCTAAAGGACACCAGCAGTATGGTCTCAGAACAGCTCCCCTCCTAAAGGACACCAGCAGTATGGTCTCAGACCAGCTCCTCCTAAAGGACACCAGCAGTATGGTCTCAGAACAGCTCCTCCTAAAGGAAACCAGCAGTATGGTCTCAGAACAGCTCCCCTCCTAAAGGACACCAGCAGTATGGTCTCAGAACAGCTCCCCTCCTAAAGGACACCAGCAGTATGATCTCAGAACAGCTCCCCTCCTAAAGGACACCAGCAGTATGGTCTCAGACCAGCTCCCTCCTAAAGGACACCAGCAGTATGATCTCAGAACAGCTCCCTCCTAAAGGACACCAGCAGTATGATCTCTATCGTTGAATCTCTTGATCCTCTCCCTGAGAATACCTTGTTAGTTACTTTTGATGTTGAGTCGTTATACATTTTTCTTCTGCAACGTGAACCTAATGAACTACCTTCCAGTCCCTGCATTATCACTTTGGCTGAAGTTGTACTCACTCATAACTATTTCATGTTTCTGCATGATTTCTTTATTCAGGCGAAGGGTACTGCTATGGGATTCCCCATGGCTCCTAACTATGCTAATTTGTAATGTGGTTTACATGGAGAAACAGTCTATCTCTCTAAAATGTTTCTTGCCTCACATCAATCATTATTTGGAAACTGTATGTTGATGATATTTTTGTGATGCCAAACAGCTCCAGGCGTTCCATGCTTTTCTTAACTCCTGTTCTGAACATTTGAGATTTACTATGCAATCTGACACACGTCAAATCAGTTTCCTTGATCTTCTGATCGAAGATAATGTTTTATACACTGATCGTAACAGTTTATTGGGGGCTGATAGTTGTCACCAGCTTCCCCTTGAAAAATAGTTTGCCCTACGGCCAATTCTGTGAATCAAAAAGAATTTGCATTCTTGTGTTCTAACAATCAGACAATCAGATTTCGACAGAAATATGGCTGGGCTGAAAGTTCAAGGAGAGGGGCTACAAGTTCAGTCATGACCTTGTTTAAGTCTCGCAAAAATACTCATTCTTGTGTTCCTGCTATTCAAAAGACTCATTCTTGTGTTCTAACTGCTAAGCTATTCAAAGAGACTCATTCCAACTACTCGCTCAAAAAAGACTCATTCTTGTGTTCTCAAAGAGACTCATTCTTGTGTTCTAACTAAAAAGAGACTCATTCTTGTGACTCGCTATTCAAAAAGACTCATTCTTGTGTTCTAAACTCGCTATTCAAAGAGACTCATTCTTGTGTTCTAACTACGCTATTCAAAGAGACTCATTCTTGTATTCTAACTACTCGCTATTCAAAAGACTCATTCTTGGCTATTCAAAAAGACTCATTCTTGGGCTATTCAAAAGACTCATTCTTGTATTCTAACTACTCGCTATTCAAAGAGACTCATTCTTGTATTCTAAACTCGCTATTCAAAAAGACTCATTCTTGTATTCTAACTACCCGCTATTCAAAAAGACTCATTCTTGTATTCTAACTACTCGCTATTCAAAAAGACTCATTCTTGTATTCTAACTACTCGCTATTCAAAAAGACTCATTCTTGTATTCTAACTACTCGCTATTCAAAAAGACTCATTCTTGTATTCTAACTACTCGCTATTCAAAAAGACTCATTCTTGTATTCTAACTACTCGCTATTCAAAGAGACTCATTCTTGTATTCTAACTACTCGCTATTCAAAAAGACTCATTCTTGTATTCTAACTACTCGCTATTCAAAAAGACTCATTCTTGTATTCTAACTATCCGCTATTCAAAAGACTCATTCTTGTATTCTAACTACTCGCTATTCAAAAAGACTCATTCTTGTATTCTAACTTCGCTATTCAAAAAGACTAATTATTGTATTCTAACTACTCTATTCAAAAAGACTCATTCTTGTATTCTAACTACTATTCGACTCATTCTTGTGTTCTAATTCTATTCAAAAGACTACTCGCTATTCAAAAAAGACTAATTATTGTATTCTAACTACTCGCTATTCAAAGAGACTCATTCTTGTATTCTAACTACTCGCTATTCAAAAGACTAATTATTGTATTCTAACTAGCTATTCAAAGAGACTCATTCTTGTATTCTATCTGTATTCCTAACTACTCGCTATTCAAAGAGACTCATTCTTGTATTCTAATTATTGTATTCTAACTACTCGCTATTCAAAGAAAAAGACTCATTCTTGTATTCTAACTACCCGCTATTCAAAAAGACTCATTCTTGTGTTCTAACTATCCGCTATTCAAAAAGACTCATTCTTGTATTCTAACTTCGCTATTCAAAGAGACTCATTCTTGTGTTCTAACTACTCGCTATTCAAAAAGACTCATTCTTGTATTCTAACTACTCGCTATTCAAAAAGACTCATTCTTGTATTCTAACTACCCGCTATTCAAAGAGACTCATTCTTGTATTCTAACTATCCGCTATTCAAAAAGACTCATTCTTGTATTCTAACTACTCGCTATTCAAAAAGACTCATTCTTGTGTTCTAACTACTCGCTATTCAAAAAGACTCATTCTTGTATTCTAACTACTCGCTATTCAAAAAGACTCATTCTTGTATTCTAACTACTCGCTATTCAAAAAGACTCATTCTTGTATTCTAACTACCCGCTATTCAAAAAGACTCATTCTTGTATTCTAACTACTCCGCTATTCAAAAAGACTCATTCTTGTATTCTAACTATCCGCTATTCAAAGTGCTCTGAACAAATGAAGGGAAATGTTCACAAACATTGGCACATTCTAAAATCCGATGACAGTCTCGGTAATGTGTTTTCGGACCTTCCCTTGGTGGTATTCTCCCGGGGCAGAAATCTCAGAGATCAATTGGTACACTCTGATTTTACCACCCCAAGATATGCCTGAACGACGTGTAACGGTGGGTGAGTGCGTCAAAAGCAGAGAGCAGAGTAAACGGGAGAAAAGCTTTAATGTCTTTAACAAAGTACCAGGTCCAAACATGGGTGAATACCCTAAAACACAGGTGCAAAACACACCATTATTATTACCCTGGTTTTAAATGTATATGATTATTATACACAATTATAACCCCTCGTTCCATTGGAAATGAATGTACTTCTGGTTAACCAAAATGTAAAACACTGTCGGTGTGATCGAGGCTACAAAAAAGTCAATTCTGACTAAAGCTGGATACCTTCTAGCCACGACACATGAGGCGGGGTAATAGTGTTTCTGGGTTCTCTCTCTATTATTTCCTGACCCACTAACCGGACACTCCGCCCTCGAGTCCCCGGTGAGGACAGCTTCCGTTCCAGAGTTCACAGCTCGAGTTACAGACAGATATCTCTCCGCGATACAGGATAATTAGCGGTTATTAACTATCGTTATTATTAACCGTTCGTTTTTGTATTTGGGACTTTGTCTATAAAAGGATAAAGACACTTTTGGTAAGAAACTCCGCAGAGTTTTGTCTCAAAGCTGCTTCAACTGTCAACTGTTTTCTGGAGGAACTAAACGGGATCGAGGAAGTGCTTCTAGTAGAATAGAACCGAGAGAAAAGTTTTTAACCGCAGACTTTTTTTAAAGTCTCGTCATCAGAATAGTTGAACAAGTCAGCCACGTCCGTCTGGATTAAAGCTGCTGCAGTTTGAAAAGATCCTCTGACTCACACGAACAACACTTAACCCGGTGCTCCACCGGAACGGGGCTGTGTGACGGGCGTGGCGGGGTGGGGAAGTTTGTCCCGGTTTACCTGTGTCTGCGTGTTTGTTCATGAGATGTGGTTTGAGGCTCCACTGGGAGATGAACACAGAGACATTTCACAGAGACATTTCACATTCCGCCTGTAACTATTTACTTCTGCTCAATTCTATTGCGTTTTACAACACGAGGAGACGCACTGACTGACCGGTAGTTTATACGGTGCTGCTGATAAACTAGTCGGTCTCGGTTTCTTTCGGCTTTGAGGAGAAAAGTCGCCGTTTTATTTATTTTCAACCTTATCCGTGTTTTATGGGACACATCGTGGGAAGCTGGTGTACACGGATACGAATACAACATGAGCTGAGACAGTTGAACTCTTGTCGGAAAGGTTTGGTAAATCTCCCGGTTCAACCGTGGGATTGTATATTTAATGTTCTTCAGTAATATCTGTTGGGTTATATTATTGATCCGTCAGTGATTATCCGTTAGGTATTGATAAAGCGTAGCGCCATGGCTCTGTCTCAGGTGCAGTGTCTCGATGAGCATCACATCAACTGGCGCGTGACCGAGTCCAAACCCGAGTTCTTCTACAGCGAGGACCAGCGGCTCGCGCTCGAGGCTCTGCTCACCGGGGGCGAGAGGCCTTTAGCAGCTACCTCAGTGAACATGACCTCCGACACTTCCTGTCTGAACCGGAGCTCCTGCAGTGGCTGGCGCGCACTGTGGAGGCCTACCGGCCTGGAAGCGAGCACCTCAAGGCCGAGGCGGGAGCGCTGGAGTATGACGGGGGCAATGGGCCACTGTCATTACAGTACTGGCCCGACCGCTCTGAAGGTTCTATACCCGACCTGGACCTGGGCTGGCCCGACGCCGCGTCATACCGAGGAGTGACACGTGTCAACGTGCACACGCAGCCCCCGGCTGATGGCCAAACACACATCAAGGAGGTGGTCCGGAAGACTATATCACAGGCTCAGAAGGTAGACTACACACAGACTATAGACTATATCACAGGCTCAGAAGGTAGACTACACACAGACTATAGACTATATCACAGGCTCAGAAGGTAGACTACACACAGACTATAGACTATATCACAGGCTCAGAAGGTAGACTACACACAGACTATAGACTATATCACAGGCTCAGAAGGTAGACTACACACAGACTATAGACTATATCACAGGCTCAGAAGGTAGACTACACACAGACTATAGACTATATCACAGGCTCAGAAGGTAGACTACACACAGTACAGACTATAGACTATATCACAGGCTCAGAAGGTAGACTACACACAGACTATAGACTATATCACAGGCTCAGAAGGTAGACTACACACAGTACAGACTATAGACTATATCACAGGCTCAGAAGGTAGACTACACACAGACTATAGACTATATCACAGGCTCAGAAGGTAGACTACACACAATACAGACTATAGACTATATCACAGGCTCAGAAGGTAGACTACACACAGACTATAGACTATATCACAGGCTCAGAAGGTAGACTACACACAGTACAGACTATAGACTATATCACAGGCTCAGAAGGTAGACTACACACAGTACAGACTATAGACTATATCACAGGCTCAGAAGGTAGACTACACACAGACTATAGACTATATCACAGGCTCAGAAGGTAGACTACACACAGTACAGACTATAGACTATATCACAGGCTCAGAAGGTAGACTACACAGTACAGACTATAGACTATATACACACACAGGCTATATCAGAAGGTAGACTACACACAGACTGACACACAGACTAGACTATATCACAGGCTCAGAAGGTAGACTACACACAGTACAGACTATAGACTATATCACAGGCTCAGAAGGTAGACTACACACAGTACAGACTATAGACTATATCACAGGCTCAGAAGGTAGACTACACACAGTACAGACTATAGACTATATCACAGGCTCAGAAGGTAGACTACACACAGTACAGACTATAGACTATATCACAGGACTCAGAAGGTCAGACTACTACAGTACAGACTATAGACTATATCACAGGCTCAGAAGGTAGACTACACACAGTACAGACTATAGACTATATCACAGGCTCAGAAGGTAGACTACACACAGTACAGACTATAGACTATATCACAGGCTCAGAAGGTAGACTACACAGTACAGACTATAGACTATATCACAGGCTCAGAAGGTAGACTACACAGTACAGACTATAGACTATATCACAGGCTCAGAAGGTAGACTACACAGTACAGACTATAGACTATATCACAGGCTCAGAAGGTAGACTACACACAGACTATAGACTATATCACAGGACTCAGAAGGTAGACTACACACAGTACAGACTAGACTATATCACAGGCTCACAGACTACACACACAGACTATAGACTATATCACAGGACTCAGAAGGTAGACTACACAGTACAGACTATAGACTATATCACAGGCTCAGAAGGTAGACTACACAGTACAGACTATAGACTATATCACAGGCTCAGAAGGTAGACTACACAGTACAGACTATAGACTATATCACAGGCTCAGAAGGTAGACTACACACACAGACTATAGACTATATCACAGGCTCAGAAGGTAGACTACACACAGTACAGACTATAGACTATATCACAGGCTCAGAAGGTAGACTACACACAGTACAGACTATAGACTATATCACAGGCTCAGAAGGTAGACTACACACAGACTATAGACTATATCACAGGCTCAGAAGGTAGACTACACACAGTACAGACTATAGACTATATCACAGGACTCAGAAGGTAGACTACACACAGACTATAGACTATATCACAGGCTCAGAAGGTAGACTACACACAGTACAGACTATAGACTATATCACAGGCTCAGAAGGTAGACTACACACACAGACTATAGACTATATCACAGGCTCAGAAGGTAGACTACACACAGTACAGACTATAGACTATATCACAGACTCAGAAGGTAGACTACACACAGTACAGACTATAGACTATATCACAGGCTCAGAAGGTAGACTACACACAGTACAGACTATAGACTATATACAGACAGTACAGACTATAGACTATATCACAGGCTCAGAAGGTAGACTACACACAGTACAGACTATAGACTATATCACAGGCTCAGAAGGTAGACTACACACAGTACAGACTATAGACTATATCACAGGCTCAGAAGGTAGACTACACACAGTACAGACTATAGACTATATCACAGGCTCAGAAGGTAGGTAGACTACACACAGTACAGACTATAGACTATATCACAGGCTCAGAAGGTAGACTACACACAGTACAGACTATAGACTATATCACAGGCTCAGAAGGTAGACTACTATATCACACAGTACAGACTATAGACTATATCACAGGCTCAGAAGGTAGACTACACACAGTACAGACTATAGACTATATCACAGGCTCAGAAGGTAGACTACACACAGTACAGACTATAGACTATATCACAGGCTCAGAAGGTAGACTACACACAGTACAGACTATAGACTATATCACAGGCTCAGAAGGTAGACTACACACAGTACAGACTATAGACTATATCACAGACTCAGAAGGTAGACTACACACAGTACAGACTATAGACTATATCACAGGCTCAGAAGGTAGACTACACACAGTACAGACTATAGACTATATCACAGACTCAGAAGGTAGACTACACACAGTACAGACTATAGACTATATCACAGGCTCAGAAGGTAGACTACACACAGTACAGACTATAGACTATATCACAGGCTCAGAAGGTAGACTACACACAGACTATAGACTATATCACAGGCTCAGAAGGTAGACTACACACAGTACAGACTATAGACTATATCACAGGCTCAGAAGGTAGACTACACACAGTACAGACTATAGACTATATCACAGGCTCAGAAGGTAGACTACACACAGACTATAGACTATATCACAGGCTCAGAAGGTAGACTATATAGACTATATCACACAGACTAGACTATATCACAGGCTCAGAAGGTAGACTACACACAGTACAGACTATAGACTATAGACAGGCTCAGAAGGTAGACTACACACAGACTACAGACTATAGACTATATCACAGTACAGACTCAGAAGGTAGACTACACACAGTACAGACTATAGACTATATCACAGGCTCAGAAGGTAGACTACACACAGTACAGACTATAGACTATATCACAGGCTCAGAAGGTAGACTACACACAGTACAGACTATAGACTATATCAGAAGGTAGACTACACACAGTACAGACTATAGACTATATCACAGGCTCAGAAGGTAGACTACACACACTACAGACTATAGACTATATCACAGGCTCAGAAGGTAGACTACACACAGTACAGACTATAGGCTCAGAAGGTAGACTACACACAGTACAGACTATAGACTATATCACAGGCTCAGAAGGTAGACTACACACAGTACAGACTATAGACTATATCACAGACTCAGAAGGTAGACTACACACAGTACAGACTATAGACTATATCACAGGCTCAGAAGGTAGACTACACACAGTACAGACTATAGACTATATCACAGGCTCAGAAGGTAGACTACACACAGACTATATCACACAGACTACACACATAGACTATATCACAGGACTCAGAAGGTAGACTACACACAGTACAGACTATAGACTATATCACAGGCTCAGAAGGTAGACTACACACAGTACAGACTATAGACTATATCACAGGCTCAGAAGGTAGACTACACACAGTACAGACTATAGACTATATCACAGGCTCAGACAGTACAGTAGACTATATCACACAGTACAGACTATAGACTATATCACAGGCTCAGAAGGTAGACTACACACAGTACAGACTATAGACTATATCACAGTAGACTACACACAGTACAGGTAGACTATATCACACAAGGTAGTACAGACTATAGACTATATCACAGACTACACACAGAAGTAGACTACACACAGTACAGACTATAGACTATATCACAGGCTCAGAAGGTAGACTACACACAGTACAGACTATAGACTATATCACAGGCTCAGAAGGTAGACTACACACAGTACAGACTATAGACTATATCACAGGCTCAGAAGGTAGACTACACACAGTACAGACTATAGACTATATCACAGACTCAGACAGGTAGACTAGACTACACACAGTACAGACTATAGACTATATCACAGGCTCAGAAGGTAGACTACACACAGTACAGACTATAGACTATATCACAGGCTCAGAAGGTAGACTACACACAGTACAGACTATAGACTATATCACAGAAGCTCAGAAGGTAGACTACACACAGTACAGACTATAGACTATATCACAGGCTCAGAAGGTAGACTACACAGTACAGACTATAGACTATACAGACTATAGACTATATCACAGGCTCAGAAGGTAGACTACAGACACACAGTACAGACTATAGACTATATCACAGGCTCAGAAGGTAGACTACACACAGTACAGACTATAGACTATATCACAGGCTCAGAAGGTAGACTACACACAGTACAGACTATAGACTATATCACAGACTCAGAAGGTAGGTAGACTATAGACTATATCACAGGCTCAGAAGGTAGACTACACACACAGACTATAGACTACAGACTATAACAGACTCAGACAGGTAGACTATATCACAGGCTCAGAAGGTAGTACAGACTATAGACTATATCACAGACTGTTGACATAGGACCTGTTAGATGGGTAGACAGGGTTATAACTACTGTGTGTCTGTTCTCCAGGTTATAGCAGTAGTAATGTTGACATTAGGACCTGTTAGATGGGTCAGGGTTATAACCACTGTGTGTCTGTTCTCCCAGGTTATAGCAGTAGTAATGTTGACATTAGGACCTGTTAGATGGGTCAGGGTTATAACCACTGTGTGTCTGTTCTCCAGGTTATAGCAGTAGTAATGTTGACATTAGGACCTGTTAGATGGGTCAGGGTTATAACTACTGTGTGTCTGTTCTCCCAGGTTATAGCAGTAGTAATGTTGACATTAGGACCTGTTAGATGGGTCAGGGTTATAACCACTGTGTGTCTGTTCTCCCAGGTTATAGCAGTAGTAATGGATCAGTTTAGTGACGTTGACATCTATAAGGACCTGTTAGATGGGTCAGGGTTATAACCACTGTGTGTCTGTTCTCCCAGGTTATAGCAGTAGTAATGTTGACATTAGGACCTGTTAGATGGGTCAGGGTTATAACCACTGTGTGTCTGTTCTCCCAGGTTATAGCAGTAGTAATGTTGACATTAGGACCTGTTAGATGGGTCAGGGTTATAACCACTGTGTGTCTGTTCTCCCAGGTTATAGCAGTAGTAATGTTGACATTAGGACCTGTTAGATGGGTCAGGGTTATAACTACTGTGTGTCTGTTCTCCCAGGTTATAGCAGTAGTAATGTTGACATAAGGACCTGTTAGATGGGTCAGGGTTATAACCACTGTGTGTCTGTTCTCCCAGGTTATAGCAGTAGTAATGTTGACATTAGGACCTGTTAGATGGGTCAGGGTTATAACCACTGTGTGTCTGTTCTCCCAGGTTATAGCAGTAGTAATGTTGACATTAGGACCTGTTAGATGGGTCAGGGTTATAACCACTGTGTGTCTGTTCTCCCAGGTTATAGCAGTAGTAATGTTGACATTAGGACCTGTTAGATGGGTCAGGGTTATAACCACTGTGTGTCTGTTCTCCCAGGTTATAGCAGTAGTAATGTTGACATTAGGACCTGTTAGATGGGTCAGGGTTATAACCACTGTGTGTCTGTTCTCCCAGGTTATAGCAGTAGTAATGTTGACATTAGGACCTGTTAGATGGGTCAGGGTTATAACTACTGTGTGTCTGTTCTCCCAGGTTATAGCAGTAGTAATGTTGACATTAGGACCTGTTAGATGGGTCAGGGTTATAACCACTGTGTGTCTGTTCTCCCAGGTTATAGCAGTAGTAATGTTGACATTAGGACCTGTTAGATGGGTCAGGGTTATACCTACTGTGTGTCTGTTCTGAGCAGTAGTAATGTTGACATTAGGACCTGTTAGATGGGTCAGGGTTATAACCACTGTGTCTGTTCTCCCAGGTTATAGCAGTAGTAATGTTGACATTAGGACCTGTTAGATGGGTCAGGGTTATAACCACTGTGTGTCTGTTCTCCCAGGTTATAGCAGTAGTAATGTTGACATTAGGACCTGTTAGATGGGTCAGGGTTATAACCACTGTGTGTCTGTTCTCCCAGGTTATAGCAGTAGTAATGTTGACATTAGGACCTGTTAGATGGGTCAGGGTTATAACCACTGTGTGTCTGTTCTCCCAGGTTATATCTATAAGGACCTGTTAGATGGGTAACTGTGTGTCTGACCTGTTAGATGGGTCAGGGTTATAACCACTGTGTGTCTGTTCTCCCAGGTTATAGCAGTAGTAATGTTGACATTAGGACCTGTTAGATGGGTCAGGGTTATAACCACTGTGTGTCTGTTCTCCCAGGTTATAGCAGTAGTAATAGCAGTAGTAATGTTGACATTAGGACCTGTTAGATGGGTCAGGGTTATAACCACTGTGTGTCTGTTCTCCCAGGTTATAGCAGTAGTAATGTTGACATTAGGACCTGTTAGATGGGTCAGGGTTATAACCACTGTGTGTCTGTTCTCCAGGTTATAGCAGTAGTAATGTTGACATTAGGACCTGTTAGATGGGTCAGGGTTATAACCACTGTGTGTCTGTTCTCCCAGGTTATAGCAGTAGTAATGTTGACATTAGGACCTGTTAGATGGGTCAGGGTTATAACCACTGTGTGTCTGTTCTCCCAGGTTATAGCAGTAGTAATGTTGTAATGGATCAGGGTTTAGTGACGTTGACATCTATAAGGACCTGTTAGATGGGTCAGGGTTATAACCACTGTCTGTTCTCCCAGGTTATAGCTGTTCTAGGACCTGTTAGATGGGTCAGGTTATAATACTGTGTGTCTGTTCTCCCAGGTTATAGCAGTAGTAATGTTGACATTAGGACCTGTTAGATGGGTCAGGGTTATAACCACTGTGTGTCTGTTCTCCCAGGTTATAGCAGTAGTAATGTTGACATTAGGACCTGTTAGATGGGTCAGGGTTATAACCACTGTGTGTCTGTTCTCCCAGGTTATAGCAGTAGTAATGTTGACATTAGGACCTGTTAGATGGGTCAGGGTTATAACCACTGTGTGTCTGTTTGTTATAGCAGTAGTAATGTTGACAGGACCTGTTAGATGGGTCAGGGTTATAACCACTGTGTGTCTGTTCTCCAGGTTATAGCAGTAGTAATGTTGACATTAGGACCTGTTAGATGGGTCAGGGTTATAACTACTGTGTGTCTGTTCTCCAGGTTATAGCAGTAGTAATGTTGACATTAGGACCTGTTAGATGGGTCAGGGTTATAACCACTGGGTGTCTGTTCTCCAGGTTATAGCAGTAGTGATGTTGACATTAGGACCTGTTAGATGGGTCAGGGTTATAACCACTGTGTGTCTGTTCTCCAGGTTATAGCAGTAGTAATGTTGACATTAGGACCTGTTAGATGGGTCAGGGTTATAACCACTGTGTGTCTGTTCTCCAGGTTATAGCAGTAGTAATGTTGACATTAGGACCTGTTAGATGGGTCAGGGTTAACCTATAACCACTGTGTGTCTGTTCTCCAGGTTATAGCAGTAGTAATGTTGACATTAGGACCTGTTAGATGGGTCAGGGTTATAACCACTGTGTGTCTGTTCTCCAGGTTATAGCAGTAGTAATGTTGACATTAGGACCTGTTAGATGGGTCAGGGTTATAACTACTGTGTGTCTGTTCTCCAGGTTATAGCAGTAGTAATGTTGACATTAGGACCTGTTAGATGGGTCAGGGTTATAACCACTGTGTGTCTGTTCTCCAGGTTATAGCAGTAGTAATGTTGACATTAGGACCTGTTAGATGGGTCAGGGTTATAACCACAGTAGTAATGTTGTCTGTTCTCTGTTCCAGGTTATAGCAGTAGTAATGTTGACATTAGGACCTGTTAGATGGGTCAGGGTTATAACCACTGGGTGTCTGTTCTCCAGGTTATAGCAGTAGTGATGTTGACATTAGGACCTGTTAGATGGGTCAGGGTTATAACCACTGTGTGTCTGTTCTCCAGGTTATAGCAGTAGTAATGTTGACATTAGGACCTGTTAGATGGGTCAGGGTTATAACCACTGTGTGTCTGTTCTCCCAGGTTATAGCAGTAGTAATGTTGACATTAGGACCTGTTAGATGGGTCAGGGTTATAACCACTGTGTGTCTGTTCTCCCAGGTTATAGCAGTAGTAATGTTGACATTAGGACCTGTTAGATGGGTCAGGGTTATAACTACTGTGTGTCTGTTCTCCAGGTTATAGCAGTAGTAATGTTGACATTAGGACCTGTTAGATGGGTCAGGGTTATAACCACTGTGTGTCTGTTCTCCAGGTTATAGCAGTAGTGATGTTGACATTAGGACCTGTTAGATGGGTCAGGGTTATAACCACTGTGTGTCTGTTCTCCCAGGTTATAGCAGTAAGTAGTGACGTTGACATCTATAAGGACCTGTTAGATGGGTGTTATAACCACTGTGTGTCTGCCAGGTTATAAGTAGTAATGTTGAGTTCCTGTCTACATCGTCATTGCAGTACATCTGCTGTAGATGCGGCCTATAAGAGAAGAGTTCCTGTCTACATCGTCATTGACACATCTGCTGTTTCCTGTTTCCTGGACATGTGTTGTAGAGCCACCATGCACCAGGGACACCTCAAGGTAACAGACACACACACACACACACACACACACACACACACACACACACACACACACGCACACGCACACACACCACACACACACACACACACACACACACACACACACACACACACACACCACAGGCATACACACACACGCACACGCACACACACACCACAGGCACACACACACACGCACACGCACACACACACAGGCACACACACGCACACGCACACGCACACACAACACAGGCATACACACACACACGCACACACAACACAGGCATACACACACACACGCACGCACACGCACACGCACACACACCACAGGCATACACTCAAATAATTGCAATACTTTATCTGTACGTGTTTGAGCTTGCCTGGCTTAAAGGTTTACTTTGTGAAATGATGTTGAGCAGCACCGGAGATATTAAGATGAGCGAGATGTAACACTGCGCTCTCACACGGTCACACACAGTACTTAATCACGTCCACGGTTTCGCTTCACGCTGTTCACAGTGTGGTAGTCAGGGCAAGAAAAGAGCCTCGAGAGTTGAGCCTCTACTTCAACGTTCAGTTGAAGTCCGGTTGTAGTCCTGACGTTCGGTTGTAGTCCTGACAAACTGTCATGTCTCTGTCTGTCTGTCTGGTTGTAGTCCTGACCGACTGTCTTGTCTCTGTCTGGTTGTAGTCCTGACAGACTGTCTTGTCTCTGTCTGGTTGTAGTCCTGACAAACTGTCATGTCTCTGTCTGTCTGTCTGGTTGTAGTCCTGACCGACTGTCTTGTCTCTGTCTGGTTGTAGTCCTGACAAACTGTCATGTCTCTGTCTGTCTGTCTGGTTGTAGTCCTGACAGACTGTCTTGTCTCTGTCTGTCTGTCTGTCTGGTTGTAGTCCTGACAGACTGTCTTGTCTCTGTCTGTCTGGTTGTAGTCCTGACAAACTGTCATGTCTCTGTCTGTCTGTCTGGTTGTAGTCCTGACCGACTGTCTTGTCTCTGTCTGTCTGGTTGTAGTCCTGACAGACTGTCTTGTCTCTGTCTGTCTGTCTGGTTGTAGTCCTGACAGACTGTATTGTCTCTGTCTGTCTGTCTGGTTGTAGTACTGACAGACTGTCATGTCTCTGTCTGTCTGTCTGGTTGTAGTCCTGACAGACTGTCTTGTCTCTGTCTGTCTGGTTGTAGTCCTGACAGACTGTCTTGTCTCTGTCTGTCTGTCTGGTTGTAGTCCTGACAGACTGTCTTGTCTCTGTCTGTCTGGTTGTAGTACTGAAAGACTGTCTTGTTTCCTTCTGTCTGTCTGGTGGTGGTTCTGACCGACTGTCTTGTTGCTGTCTGGTTGTAGTCCTGACAGACTGTCTTGTCTCTGTCTGTCTGGTTGTAGTCCTGACAGACTGTCTTGTCTCTGTCTGTCTGGTTGTAGTCCTGACAGACTGTCTTGTCTCTGTCTGTCTGTCTGGTTGTAGTCCTGACAGACTGTCTTGTCTCTGTCTGTCTGTCTGGTTGTAGTCCTGACAGACTGTCTTGTCTCTGTCTGTCTGTCTGGTTGTAGTCCTGACCGACTGTCTTGTCTCTGTCTGGTTGTAGTCCTGACCGACTGTCTTGTCTCTGTCTGGTTGTAGTCCTGACCGACTGTCTTGTCTCTGTCTGGTTGTAGTCCTGACCGACTGTCTTGTCTCTGTCTGGTTGTACCTGTCTGTTATCTCTCTCTCTCTGTCTGTCTGTCTGTCTTATCTCTCTGTCTGTCTGTTATCTCTCTCTCTCTGTCTGTCTGTTATCTCTCTCTGTCTGTCTGTTATCTCTCTGTCTGTCTGTTATCTCTCTCTCTCTGTCTGTGTTATCTCTCTGTCTTGTCTGTATTCTGTGGAGAATAGAGGAACTAGTTCTGCAGTTTGTCTGTCTGTTATCTCTCTGTCTGTCTGTTATCTCTCTGTCTGTCTGTTATCTCTCTGTCTGTGTATTCTGTGGAGAATAGAGGAACTAGTTCTGCAGTTTGTCTGTCTGTTATCTCTCTGTCTGTCTGTTATCTCTCTGTCTGTCTGTTATCTCTCTGTCTGTGTATTCTGTGGAGAATAGAGGAACTAGTTCTGCAGTTTGTCTGTATGTTATCTCTCTGTTTGTCTGTCTGTTATCTCTCTGTCTGTCTGTTATCTCTCTGTCTGTATTCTGTGGAGAATAGAGGAACTAGTTCTGCAGTTTGTCTGTGTGTTATCTCTGTCTGTCTGTTATCTCTCTGTTTGTCTGTTATCTCTCTCTCTGTCTGTCTGTTATCTCTCTGTCTGTCTGTTATCTCTCTGTCTGTATTCTGTGGAGAATAGAGGAACTAGTTCTGCAGTTTGTCTGTGTGTTATCTCTGTCTGTCTGTTATCTCTCTGTCTGTCTGTTATCTCTCTGTCTGTATTCTGTGGAGAATAGAGGAACTAGTTCTGCAGTTTGTCTGTCTGTTATCTCTCTGTCTGTCTGTTATCTCTCTGTCTGTCTGCTATCTCTCTGTCTGTCTGCTATCTCTCTCTCTGTATGTATTCTGTGGAGAACAGAGGAACTCGTTCTGCAGCTTAACTCTTGGAGTAGTTAGTGTTTTAGTTTCAGAAGCTTCCAGAAGAACATTCAGCACATTCCATACTGCTGCTGCAGTCAATTAGACACACGCACGTGAAAATACACACACGCACGCACACACAAACACAATTAAATCAACCACATAGACAACACTCTAAAGACAGTACATTGGGAAGGTATTGACTTTTAACACATTTTGTTTTACGTTACAGCCTTATTCTCCACACAATACCCCATAATGACATCACAATACCCCATAATGACATCACAATACCCCATAATGACATCACAATACCCCATAATGACATCACAATACCAATAATTAGATTGATGAGGAAACATATTTGTTAGACTGTAATGTAACAGAATGTGGAAACATGGAAGGAGTCTGACTTCTTAACGAATGTACTGACAACCTCCCACCTCCTAAATGATCAGAGCTTCTCTCTCTCTGCTGTTCTCTGTTCTCTCTCCCTCCCCCTTCTGTCTCCCTCCCCCTTCTCTCTCTCTGCTGTTCTCTGTTCTCTCTCCCTCCCCCTTCTGTCTCCCTCCCCCTTCTCTCTCACTGCTGTTCTCTGTTCTCTCTCCCTCCCCCTTCTGTCTCCCTCCCCCTTCTGTCTCCCTCCCCCTTCTCTCTCTCCGCTGTTCTCTCTCCCTCCCCCTTCTGTCTCCCTCCCCCTTCTCTCTCTCTGCTGTTCTCTGTTCTCTCTCCCTCCCCCTTCTGTCTCCCTCCCCCTTCTCTCTCACTGCTGTTCTCTGTTCTCTCTCCCTCCCCCTTCTGTCTCCCCCTTCTGTCTCCCTCCCCCTTCTCTCTCACTGCTGTTCTCTGTTCTCTCTCCCTCCCCCTTCTGTCTCCCTCCCCCTTCTCTCTCACTGCTGTTCTCTGTTCTCTCTCCCTCCCCCTTCTGTCTCCCTCCCCCTTCTGTCTCCCTCCCCCTTCTCTCTCACTGCTGTTCTCTGTTCTCTCTCCCTCCCCCTTCTGTCTCCCTCCCCCTTCTGTCTCCCTCCCCCTTCTCTCTCACTGCTGTTCTCTGTTCTCTCTCCCTCCCCCTTCTGTCTCCCTCCCCCTTCTCTCTCTCCGCTGTTCTCTCTCCCTCCCCCTTCTGTCTCCCTCCCCCTTCTGTCTCCCTCCCCCTTCTCTCTCACTGCTGTTCTCTGTTCTCTCTCCCTCCCCCTTCTGTCTCCCTCCCCCTTCTGTCTCCCTCCCCCTTCTCTCTCACTGCTGTTCTCTGTTCTCTCTCCCTCCCCCTTCTGTCTCCCTCCCCCTCCTCTCTCACTGC
Source organism: Oncorhynchus keta (assembly GCF_023373465.1). Classification (NCBI taxonomy): domain Eukaryota; kingdom Metazoa; phylum Chordata; class Actinopteri; order Salmoniformes; family Salmonidae; genus Oncorhynchus; species Oncorhynchus keta. Next base: position 61,182 of record NW_026282598.1, read on the forward strand.
TGTTCTCTGTTCTCTCTCCCCCCTTCTGTCTCCCCCCCCTTCTCTCTCTCCACTGTTCTCTGTTCTCTCTCCCTCCCCTTCTCTATATATTCGTGTGTGTGTGTGTGTGTGTGTGTGTGTGTGTGTGTGTGTGTGTGTGTGTGTGTGTGTGTGTGTGTGTGTGTGTGTGTATAGTGGTGTGTGTGTGTATATATTGTGTGTGTATATATTCATGTGTGTGTGTGTATATATTCATGTGTGTGTATATTAATATGTCAGAAGGTCCGAGTCAGTCAGAGATACATATATTCGTGTGTGTGTGTTCTCTGACCCTCTCAGTCTAGAACCTGCGTGTGACGATGTAGTGAAGAGATACATGCTGATAGACAGAGCTGTGACTTCATACAGGTACCCTGACCCCTGACCCTCTCAGTCAGAGGCTCAGAAGGTAGACAGAGCTGTGAGGTGACCCCTGACCCTCTCAGTCAGAGATACATGCTGGTAGACGGAGACAGAGCTGTGACTGGATCATACAGGTACCCTGACCTCTGACCCTCTCAGTCAGAGATACATGCTGGTAGACAGAGCTGTGACTGGATCATACTGACCTGACCTCTGACCCTCTCAGTCAGAGATACATGCTGGTAGACGGAGACAGAGCTGTGACTGGATCATACAGGTACCCTGACCTCTGACCCTCTCAGTCAGAGATACATGCTGATAGACAGAGCTGTGACTGGATCATACAGGTACTGTGACCTGACCTCTGACCCTCTCAGTCAGAGATACATGCTGATAGACAGAGCTGTGACTGGATCATACAGGTACCCTGACCCCTGACCCTCTCAGTCAGAGATACATGCTAGAGCTGTGACTGGATCAGAGGTACCCTGGACTGGACAGCTGGTAGACAGCTGACCCCTGACCCTCTCAGTCAGAGATACATGCTGGTAGACAGAGCTGTGACTGGATCATACAGGTACCTGACCTCTGACCCTCTCAGTCAGAGATACATGCTGGTAGACAGAGCTGTGACTGGATCATACAGGTACCCTGACCTCTGACCCTCTCAGTCAGAGATACATGCTGGTAGACAGAGCTGTGACTGGATCATACAGGTACCCTGACCTCTGACCCTCTCAGTCAGAGATACATGCTGATAGACAGAGCTGTGACTGGATCATACAGGTACCCTGACCCCTGACCCTCTCAGTCAGAGATACATGCTGATAGACAGAGACAGAGCTGTGACTGGATCATACAGGTACCCTGACCTCTGACCCTCTCAGTCAGAGATACATGCTGGTAGACAGAGCTGTGACTGGATCATACAGGTACCCTGACCTCTGACCCTCTCAGTCAGAGATACATGCTGATAGACAGAGCTGTGACTGGATCATACAGGTACCCTGACCCCTGACCCTCTCAGTCAGAGATACATGCTGGTAGACGGAGACAGAGCTGTGACTGGGTCATACAGGTACCCTGACCTCTGACCCTCTCAGTCAGAGATACATGCTGATAGACAGAGCTGTGACTGGATCATACAGGTACCTGACCCTGACCCCTGACCCTCTCAGTCAGAGATACATGCTGACAGTAGACGGAGACAGAGCTGTGACTGGATCATGCAGGTACCTTGACCCCTGACCCTCTCAGTCAGAGATACATGCTGATAGACAGAGCTGTGACTGGATCATACAGGTACCCTGACCTCTGACCCTCTCAGTCAGAGATACATGCTGGTAGACAGAGCTGTGACTGGATCATACAGGTACCCTGACCTCTGACCCTCTCAGTCAGAGATACATGCTGGTAGACCGGAGACAGAGCTGTGACGGAGACAGAGCTGGGTCATACAGGTACCTGACCCCTGACCCTCTCAGTCAGAGATACATGCTGATAGACAGAGCTGTGACTGGATCATACAGGTACCTGACCTCTGACCCTCTCAGTCAGAGATACATGCTGATAGACAGAGACAGAGCTGTGACTGGATCATACAGGTACCTTGACCCCTGACTCTCAGTCTCAGTCAGAGCTGTGAGATACATGCTGATAGACAGAGACAGAGCTGTGACTGGATCATACAGGTACCCTGACCCCTGACCCTCTCAGTCAGAGATACATGCTGGTAGACGGAGACAGAGCTGTGACTGGACCCTCTCAGTCAGAGATACATGCTGATAGACAGAGCTGTGACTGGATCCCCTGACCCTCTCAGTCAGAGATACATGCTGATAGACAGAGACAGAGCTGTGACTGGATCATACAGGTACCCTGACCTAGACGGAGACAGAGCTGACCCTCTCAGTCACAGATACATGCTGATAGACGGAGACAGAGCTGTGACTGGATCATACAGGTACCCTGACCCCTGACCCTCTCAGTCAGAGATACATGCTGATAGACAGAGACAGAGCTGTGACTGGATCATACAGGTACCCTGACCTCTGACCCTCTCAGTCAGAGATACATGCTGATAGACGGAGACAGAGCTGTGACTGGATCATACAGGTACCCTGACCCCCTGACCCTCTCAGTCAGAGATACATGCTGATAGACAGAGACAGAGCTGTGACTGGATCATACAGGTACCCTGACCCCTGACCCTCTCAGTCAGAGATACATGCTGATAGACAGAGCTGTGACTGGATCATACAGGTACCCTGACCCTGACCCTCTCAGTCAGAGATACATGCTGATAGACGGAGACAGAGCTGTCAGAGATACATGGATAGACGGAGACAGCTGTGACAGGTACCTGACCTCCTGACCCTCTCAGTCAGAGATACATGCTGATAGACGGAGACAGAGCTGTGACTGGATCATACAGGTACCCTGACCCCTGACCCTCTCAGTCAGAGATACATGCTGATAGACAGAGCTGTGACTGGATCATACAGGTACCCTGACCCTGACCCTCTCAGTCAGAGATACATGCTGATAGACGGAGACAGAGCTGTGACTGGATCATACAGGTACCCTGACCTCTGACCCTCTCAGTCAGAGATGCTTGCTGGTAGACGGAGACAGAGCTGTGACTGGATCATACAGGTACCCTGACCTCTGACCCTCTCAGTCAGAGATGCTTGCTGGTAAACGGAGACAGAGCTGTGACTGGATCATACAGGTACCTTGACCCCTGACCCTGTATGTTCTCTCTCCTCAGCTTCACGTGGTCGGCGTCTCGTCTGGACCGGAACCTGATCACGGTTCTGAGCGGTCAGGCAGTTGAGGACGTTCGACAAACAGTTCCGTGACCTCTACATGACCTCTAGGGGTGTGTCCCTCGCCAAGGTTCCGCTGGAGGAGGAGCCTATCCTGACTTCACCCCCCATCGCCACCCCTCCCCGGTCTCCGCAGCCGTTGCTAGGAAACTAATCAACCCTAAAACGCCCTAGTTCGTCACAGGCTAAAGCTAACAATGCTAGCCCAGCTAGCTCTGCTAACAACTCTAGCAACAAGAACTCCACTACCCAAAATCCACTGGGAAGGGTTCTAAAGCCTGCCAGAGAGCCAGTGGAGGCCCCCTCAGCCCCTCCACCCAGGACTAGCCAATCTGGAGAAGGTGTACCTGATCCCATACCTGCCCACCTGGCCGGAGCCAGACCCCCGCGACGTGATTGGCTTCATCAACGTGAGAGACGCGTCCCGCCCCCAACAGGTTTGTTACTCTCTACTGTTCCCCTTTCTCCTCTCCTCACCCTCCCCTCACCCTCTCTCCTCACCTAACCCTCTCTCCTCACCCCTCTCTCCTCACCCTCTCTCCTCACCCTAACCCTCTCTCCTCACCCTCTCTCCCTCACCCCTCTCCTCACCCTCTCTCCCTCACCTAACCCTCTCTCCTCACCCCTAACCCTCTCTCCTCACCCTCTCCTCACCCTCTCTCCTCACCCTCTCTCCTCACCCTAACCCTCTCTCCTCACCCTAACCCTCTCCTCACCCTAACCCTCTCTCCTCACCCTAACCCTCTCTCCTCACCCTCACCCCTCTCTCCCACCCTCACCCTCTCTCCTCACCTAACCCTCTCTCTCCTCACCCTCTCTCCTCACCCTCTCTCCTCACCCTCTCTCCTCACCCTCTCTCCTCACCTAACCCTTTCTCCTCCCTAACCCTCTCCTCACCCCTAACCCTCTCTCCTCACCCTCACCCTCACCCTCTCTCCTCACCCTCACCCTAACCCTCTCTCCTCACCCTAACCCTCTCTCCTCACCCTAACCCTTTCTCCTCTAACCCTTTCTCCTCACCCACCCTCTCCTCACCTAACCCCCTCACCCTCTCTCCTCACCCTCTCTCCTCACCCCCTCTCTCCTAAACCCTTTCTCCTCACCCTCTCCTCTAAACCCTCTCCTAACCCTCTCTCCTCCTCACCCTTTTCTCCTAACCCTAACCCTCTCTCCTCTCCAAACCTCACCCTCACCCTTTCTCCTCACCCTAACCCCCTTCTGCCCCCTCACCCTAACCCTCTCTCCTCACCCTAACCCTTTCTCCTCACCCTAACCCTCTCTCCTCACCCTAACCCCTTCTCCTCACCCTCTCTCCTCACCCTCTCTCCTCACCCTAACCCCCTCTCCTCACCCTCTCCTCACCTAACCCCTCTCCTCACCCTAACCCTCTCTCCTCACCCCTCTCTCCTCACCCTAACCCTTTCTCCCTAACCTCTCTCCTCACCCTAACCCTCTCTCTCTAACCCTTTCTCCTCACCCTAACCCTCTCTCCTCACCCTCTCTCCTCACCCTAACCCTTCTCCTCACCCTCTCCTAACCCTCTCTCCTCACCCTAACCCTCTCTCCTCACCCTTCTCCTCACCCTAACCCTCTCTCCTCTCCAGCCTTCTCCTCACCCTAACCCTCTCTCCTCACCCTAACCCTTCTCCTCACCCTAACCCTCTCTCCTCTTTCTCCTCTAACCCTTTCTCCTCACCCTCTCCCCTCTAACCCTCTCTCTCCTTTCTCCTCTAACCCTCTCTCCTCAACCCTTTCTCCTCACCCTAACCCTCTCTCCTCACCCTCTCTCCTCACCCTAACCCTCTCTCCCTACCCTCCCCCCTTTCTCCTCACCTAACCCTCTCCTCCCCACCCTAACCCTCTCTCCTCACCCTAACCCTCTCTCCTCACCCTAACCCTTCTCTCCTCACCCTAACCCTCTCTCCTCACCCTTTCTCCTCACCCTAACCCTTTCTCCTCACCCCTCTAACCCTTTCTCCTCACCCTAACCCTCTCTCCTCACCCTAACCCTCTCTCCTCACCCTAACCCTCTTTCCTCACCCCTAACCCCCTCTTTCCTCACCCTAACCCTCTCTCCCTCACTCCTCACCCTAACCCTCTCTCCTCACCCTAACCCTTTCTCCTCTAACCCTTTCTCCTCACCCTAACCCCTCTCCTCACCCTAACCTCTCTCCTCACCCTAAACCCTCTCTCCTCTTTCTCCTCACCCTAAACCCTCTCCTCACCCTCACCTAACCCTCTCTCCTCTAGCCCTTTCTCCTCACCCCTACCCTTCTCTCCTCACCTAACCCTTTCTCCTCACCCTAAACTAACCCTCTCTCCTCACCCCTAACCCTCTCTCTCCTCCCTAACCCTTTCTCCTCACCCTAACCCTCTCCTCACCTAACCCTTTCTTTCTCCTCACCCTAACCCTAACCCTCTCCTCACCCACCCTTTCTCCTCACCCTAACCCTCTCTCCTCAGCCTTTCTCCTCACCCTAACCCTCTCTCCTCACCCTCTCTCCTCACCCTTTCTCCTCACCTAACCCTCTCTCCTCTCCCTAACCCTCACCCTCTCCTCACCCTAACCCTCCTCTCTTTCCTCACCCTAACCCTCTCTCCTCACCCTAACCCTCTCTCCTCACCCCTTTCTCCTCACCCTAACCCTCTCTCCTCACCCTAACCCTCTCTCCTCTAACCCTCTCTCCCCTAACCCTCTCTCCTCACCCTAACCCTTTCTCCTCACCCCTAACCCTCTCTCCTCACCCTAACCCTCTCTCCTCACCCTCACCCTTTCTCCTCTCCTAACTCCTTTCTCCTCCTCACCCTAACCCTCTCTCCTCACCCTAACCCTCTCTCCTCACCTAACCCTCTCCTCACCCTAACCCCTCCTCCTCACCCTCTCTCCTCACCCTAACCCTCCTCACCCTCTCCTCACCCTCTCTCCTCACCCTAACCCTCTCTCCTCACCCTAACCCCTCTCTCCTCTAACCCTTTCTCCTAACCCTCTCCTCCCCTAACCCTCTCTCCTCACCCTCACCCTCTCCTCACCCTCACCCTTTCCCTCACCCCTAACCCTCTCTCCTCACCCTAACCCTCTCTCCTCACCCTCTCTCCTCACCCTCTAACCCTCCTCACCCTTTCCCTCACCCTAACCCTCTCCTCACCCTAAACCCTCTCTCCTCTAACCCTCTCCTCCTCACCCTCCTCCCTCTCTCCTCACCCTAACCCTCTCTCCTCACCCTAACCCTCACCCTAACCCTCCTCACCCTAACCCTCTCTCCTCACCCTCTCCCTCCTCACCCTAACCCTCTTTCTCCTCACCCTAACCCCTCTCCTCTCACCCTTTCTCCTCACCCTAACCCTCTCCTCACCCTCACCCTTTTTCACCCTCTCTCTCACCCTAACCCTTTCTCCTCACCCTAACCCTCTCTCCTCACCCTAACCCTCTCTCCTCACCCTAACCCTAACCCCTCTCCCTCCCCCTCACCCTCTCTCCTCACCCTTTCCCTCACCCTTTCTCCTCACCCTAACCCTCTCTCCTCCTCTCCTCACCCTAACCCTCTCTCCTCACCCTAACCCTCTCCTCACCCTAACCCCTCTCCTCACCCTAACCTTTCTCCTCACCCTAACCCTTTCTCCTCACCCCTAACCCTCTCTCCTCACCCTAAACTAACCCCTCTCTCCTCACCCTAACCCTCTCTCCTCACCCTAACCCTCTCTCCTCCCCCTAACCCTCTCTCCTCACCCTAACCCTCACCCCTCTCCTCACCCTAACCCTCTCTCCTCACCCTAACCCTCTCTCCTCACCCTCACCCTCTCCTCACCCTCACCCTCTCTCCTCACCCTAACCCTCTCCTCACCCTCACCCTCTCTCCTCACCCTAACCCTCTCTCCTCACCCTAACCCTTTCTCCTCACCCTTTCTCCTCACCCTCTCTCCTCACCCTACCCTCTCTCCTCACCCTCTCTCCTCACCCTCACCCTTTCTCCTCACCCCTAACCCTAACCCTCTCCTCACCCTTTCTCCTCACCCTAACCCTCTCTCCTCACCACCCTCTCTCCCTCACCCTCTCTCCTCACCCTAACCCTAACCCTCTCCTCCTAACCCTTTCTCTAACACATGTAACACCCTCTCTCCTGTACCTTTCTCCTCACCTGACTGATAATGTTTCTGACTGTCTAACAGGTCCACTCTCTCCTCACCCTAAGACCCTCAACAGTTCCTGAGACCAGCCAGGCCATCAGGTTCAGCTCTAACCCTCCTTCAGCCTGCCTCCCTAAACCTCTCTCCTCACCCTCAGAAACCTCTCTCCTCACCTAACCCTCTCTCCTCACCCCCTACCTGAGACTGCTACTCACCCTAACGGAATACACAGCTAACTCACAAACACACTAACCCTCTCCTCACCCTCACCCTTTCTCCTCACCTAACCCTTTCTCCTCATACACAGAACCCTAATACACAGAACCCTCATACCCTCTCTCCTCACAGAACCCTGACCCTCTCTCCTCACCCTAACACCCTTTCTCCTCAGAACCCTGATAACCCTCTCTCCTCACAGAACCCTGATACGCCTGATACACAGAACCCTGATACGCCTGATACACAGAACCCTAATACACATAAACCCTGATACGCCTGATACACAGTAACATGTGTAGGACCCTGATAACCCCTGACCTAGTCACAGAACCCTGATAGCCTGCCACATAACCCTGATACACAAAACCCTGATACCCCTGATACACAGATCCCTGATACACAGAACAGAACCCTGATACACAGAACCCCTGATACGCCTGATACACAGAACCCTGATACGCCTGATACACAGAACCCTGATACACAGAACCCTGATACACAGAACCTGATACGCCTGATACACAGAACCCTGATACACCTGACACAAACCCCTCCGCCCCTCCAGTCCCTAAACCTCGCACCCTGCAGCTCCTCATTAGCCCTGCCCATTCTCACCAGTCTGGCCAACCACAGGTCAGCCTGGTCCCCAGACTGAAAGCCAATCAGGGACACCGCCTGCCTCCATCAGCCAATCAGAAACACTGATGGATACCAAGTCCCGCCATGGCCAGAGAGACGAGAAAGAGGAGGAGGAGGAGTGGCTAGAGGAGGAGGAGTGGCTGGAGGAGGGGCTAGAGGGGAGGCGGGGCAGCAGTAGTCATGACGATAATGGCAGCACCACGGCGCTATGTGACCAGACAGCCAATAACATGTCGTCTGACGACTTATACTACGAGTGCAACGAATCAGACCCCACAGAATCCTCCCCGGTGGCCAATGGGTTAACAGCAGAGTTGGGCCGGGTTGGCGAGGGTCATCGTCATGGAAATGGAGTCAATGTGATGGCGAGGTTCTCCCAGAGCATGCTGGACCTTCGGCCTCACAGCCAATCAGACGACAGGGGAGTTCTAATGAGCCAATCACAGGACCGAAGGAGCCAACAGACACGCCCTCAGCCACACAGACACATCGGACAGGTGAGACCCCGTGGGTTAATAACCCCCACTAGGAGAGGACCAGATTAGACCTAGGGGTCAACAGACACATCAGACAGGTGGAGACACCGTGGGTTAATAACCCTCACTAGGAGAGGACCAGATTAGACCTAGGGGTCAACAGACACATCAGACAGGTGGAGACACCGTGGGTTAATAACCCTCACTAGGAGAGGACCAGATTAGACCTAGGGGTCACAGACACATCAGACAGGTGGAGACACCGTGGGTTAATAACCCTCACTAGGAGAGGACCAGATTAGACCTAGGGGTCAACAGACACATCAGACAGGTGGAGACACCGTTAATAACCCCACTGGGTTAATAACCCTCACTAGGAGAGGACCAGATTAGACCTAGGGGTCAACAGACACATCAGACAGGTGGAGACACCGTGGGTTAATAACCCTCACTAGGAGAGGACCAGATTAGACCTAGGGGTCAACAGACACATCAGACAGGTGGAGACACCGTGGGTTAATAACCCTCACTAGGAGAGGACCAGATTAGACCTAGGGTCAACAGACACATCAGACAGGTGGAGACACCGTGGGTTAATAACCCCTCACTAGGAGGACCAGATTAATAACAGGAGGAGAGACCAGATTAGACCAGGGGTCAGACACATCAGACAGGTGGAGACACCGTGGGTTAATAACCCTCACTAGGAGAGGACCAGATTAGACCTAGGGGTCAACAGACACATCAGACAGGTGGAGACACCGTGGGTTAATAACCCTCACTAGGAGAGGACCAGATTAGACCTAGGGGTCAACAGACACATCAGACAGGTGGAGACACCGTGGGTTAATAACCCTCACTAGGAGAGGACCAGATTAGACCTAGGGGTCAACAGACACATCAGACAGGTGGAGACACCGTGGGTTAATAACCCTCACTAGGGAGAGGACCAGATTAGACCTAGGGGTCAACAGACACATCAGACAGGTGGAGACACCGTGGGTTAATAACCCTCACTAGGAGAGGACCAGATTAGACCTAGGGGTCAACAGACACATCAGACAGGTGGAGACACCGTGGGTTAATAACCCTCACTAGGAGAGGACCAGATTAGACCTAGGGGTCACAGACACATCAGACACATCAGACAGGTGGAGACATCAGACGTGGAGGTTAATAACCCTCACTAGGAGAGGACCAGATTAGACCTAGGGGTCAACAGACACATCAGACAGGTGGAGACACCAGACACATGGGTTAATAACCCTCACTAGGAGAGGACCAGATTAGACCTAGGGGTCAACAGACACATCAGACAGGTGGAGACACCGTGGGTTAATAACCCTCACTAGGAGAGGACCAGATTAGACCTAGGGGTCAACAGACACATCAGACAGGTGGAGACACCGTGGGTTAATAACCCTCACTAGGAGAGGACCAGATTAGACCTAGGGGTCAACAGACACATCAGACAGGTGGAGACACCGTGGGTTAATAACCCTCACTAGGAGAGGACCAGATTAGACCTGGAGACACCGGGGTCAGACTAGGGGACACATCAGACAGGTGGAGACACCGTGGGTTAATAACCCTCACTAGAGAGGACCAGATTAGACCTAGGGGTCAACAGACAGGTGGAGACACCGTGGGTTAATAACCCTCACTAGGAGAGGACCAGATTAGACCTAGGGGTCAACAGACACATCAGACAGGTGGAGACACCGTGGGTTAATAACCCTCACTAGGAGAGGACCAGATTAGACCTAGGGGTCAACAGACACATCAGACAGGTGGAGACACCGTGGGTTAATAACCCTCACTAGGAGAGGACCAGATTAGACCTAGGGGTCAACAGACACATCAGACAGGTGGAGACACCGTGGGTTAATAACCCTCACTAGGAGAGGACCAGATTAGACCTGGGGTCAACAGACACATCAGACAGGTGGAGACACCGTGGGTTAATAACCCCCACTAGGAGAGGACCAGATTAGACCTAGGGGTCAACAGACACATCAGACAGGTGGAGACACCGTGGGTTAATAACCCTCACTAGGAGAGGACCAGATTAGACCTAGGGGTCAACAGACACATCAGACAGGTGGAGACACCGTGGGTTAATAACCCTCACTAGGAGAGGACCAGAATAGACCTAGGGGTCAACAGACACATCAGACAGGTGGAGACACCGTGGGTTAATAACCCTCACTAGGAGAGGACCAGATTAGACCTAGGGGTCAACAGACACATCAGACAGGTGGAGACACCGTGGGTTAATAACCCCACTAGGAGAGGACCAGATTAGACCTAGGGGTCAACAGACACATCAGACAGGTGGAGACACCGTGGGTTAATAACCCTCACTAGGAGAGGACCAGATTAGACCTAGGGGTCAACAGACACATCAGACAGGTGGAGACACCGTGGGTTAATAACCCCCACTAGGAGAGGACCAGATTAGACCTAGGGGTCAACAGACACATCAGACAGGTGGAGACACCGTGGGTTAATAACCCTCACTAGGAGAGGACCAGATTAGACCTAGGGGTCAACAGACACATCAGACAGGTGGAGACACCGTGGGTTAATAACCCTCACTAGGGGAGAGGACCAGATTAGACCTAGGGGTCAACAGACACATCAGACAGGTGGAGACACCGTGGGTTAATAACCCTCACTAGGAGAGGACCAGATTAGACCGTCAACAGGGTCAGACAGGTGGAGACAGACACATCAGACAGGTGGAGACACCGTGGGTTAATAACCCTCACTAGGAGAGGACCAGATTAGACCTAGGGGTCAACAGACACATCAGACAGGTGGAGACACCGTGGGTTAATAACCCTCACTAGGAGAGGACCAGATTAGACCTAGGGGTCAACAGACACATCAGACAGGTGGAGACACCGTGGGTTAATAACCCTCACTAGGAGAGGACCAGATTAGACCTAGGGGTCAACAGACACATCAGACAGGTGGAGACACCGTGGGTTAATAACCCTCACTAGGAGAGGACCAGATTAGACCTAGGGGTCAACAGACACATCAGACAGGTGGAGACACCGTGGGTTAATAACCCTCACTAGGAGAGGACCAGATTAGACCTAGGGGTCAACAGACACATCAGACAGGTGGAGACACCGTGGGTTAATAACCCTCACTAGGAGAGGACCAGATTAGACCTAGGGGTCAACAGACACATCAGACAGGTGGAGACACCGTGGGTTAATAACCCTCACTAGGAGGACCAGATTAGACCTAGGGATCAACAGACACATCAGACAGGTGGAGACACCGTGGGTTAATAACCCTCACTAGGAGAGGACCAGATTAGACCTAGGGGTCAACAGACACATCAGACAGGTGGAGACACCGTGGGTTAATAACCCTCACTAGGAGAGGACCAGATTAGACCTAGGGGTCAACAGGTGGAGACACATCAGACAGGTGGAGACACCGTGGGTTAATAACCCTCACTAGGAGAGGACCAGATTAGACCTAGGGGTCAACAGACACATCAGACAGGTGGAGACACCGTGGGTTAATAACCCTCACTAGGAGAGGACCAGATTAGACCTAGGGGTCAACAGACACATCAGACAGGTGGAGACACCGTGGGTTAATAACCCTCACTAGGAGAGGACCAGATTAGACCTAGGGGTCAACAGACACATCAGACAGGTGGAGACACCGTGGGTTAATAACCCTCACTAGGAGAGGACCAGATTAGACCTAGGGGTCAACAGACACATCATTGTTAAGTTTTAAGTTTTTAATGGTTAATGAAGAGTTGATATGTCACAGTATGTGTATCTACTAGTTAAATAAAGAGATATACATACTGAGACAGAGGAGCACTGTTTTGCCTAGTTAAATAAAGAGATATACATACTGAGACAGAGGAGCACTGTTTTGCCTAGTTAAATAAAGAGATATACATACTGAGACAGAGGAACACTGTTTTGCCTAGTTAAATAAAGAGATATACATACTGAGACAGGGTGTTACCTGGGTACAGAGCTCTGCTGATCATGAGGGCTGGGTGTTACCTGGGTACAGAGGGCTGGGTGTTACCTGGGTACAGGGGGCTGGGTGTTACCTGGGTACAGGGGGCTGGGTGTTACCTGGGTACAGGGGGCTGGGTGTTACCTGCGTACAGGGGGCTGGGTGTTACCTGGGTACAGAGGGCTGGGTGTTACCTGGGTACAGAGGGCTGGGTGTTACCTGGGTCACAGAGGGCTGGGTGTTACCTGGGTACAGAGGGCTGGGTGTTACCTGGGTACAGAGGGCTGGGTGTTACCTGCGTACAGGGGGCTGGGTGTTACCTGGGTACAGAGCTCTGCTGATCATGCCTGGAAGTATGATGAATATGAAGGGTAACATCTTGAGGTAGGACGCCAGGATAGAAGCTCCTTTGGCATGAGACAGGTTCTTAGCTGACAGGGACCTCTGTACGATGACCTACACACACACACACACACACACACACACACACACACACACACACAAATGTATGAGAAAATAAAGAGTGTCTTCATGACCAATAGAAACAGTCATGTGTAATAACGAGTCAGGCAGTATGGGTCAGGGCAGTGTGTTAGTATGTAGATCTAACTGTAGTCAGGCAGTATGGGTCAGAGCAGTGTGTTAGTATGTAGATCTAACTGTAGTCAGGCAGTATGGGTCAGAGCAGTGTGTTAGTATGTAGATCTAACTGTAGTCAGGCAGTATGGGTCAGGGCAGTGTGTTAGTATGTAGATCTAACTGTAGTCAGGCAGTATGGGTCAGAGCAGTGTGTTAGTATGTAGATCTAACTGTAGTCAGGCAGTATGGGTCAGAGCAGTGTGTTAGTATGTAGATCTAACTGTAGTCAGGCAGTATGGGTCAGAGCAGTGTGTTAGTATGTAGATCTAACTGTAGTCAGGCAGTATGGGTCAGAGCAGTGTGTTAGTATGTAGATCTAACTGTAGTCAGGCAGTATGGGTTAGGGCAGTGTGTTAGTATGTAGATCTAACTGTAGTCAGGCAGTATGGGTCAGGGCAGTGTGTTAGTATGTAGATCTAACTGTAGTCAGGCAGTATGGGTCAGGGCAGTGTGTTAGTATGTAGATCTAACTGTAGTCAGGCAGTATGGGTCAGGGTCAGGGCAGTGTGTTAGTATGTAGATCTAACTGTAGTCAGGCAGTATGGGTCAGAGCAGTGTGTTAGTATGTAGATCTAACTGTAGTCAGGCAGTATGGGTCAGGACAGTGTGTTAGTATGTAGATCTAACTGTAGTCAGGCAGTATGGGTCAGGGCAGTGTGTTAGTATGTAGATCTAACTGTAGTCAGGCAGTATGGGTCAGAGCAGTGTGTTAGTATGTAGATCTAACTGTAGTCAGGCAGTATGGGTCAGGGCAGTGTGTTAGTATGTAGATCTAACTGTAGTCAGGCAGTATGGGTCAGAGCAGTGTGTTAGTATGTAGATCTAACTGTAGTCAGGCAGTATGGGTCAGAGCAGTGTGTTAGTATGTAGATCTAACTGTAGTCAGGCAGTATGGGTCAGGGCAGTGTGTTAGTATGTAGATCTAACTGTAGTCAGGCAGTATGGGTCAGAGCAGTGTGTTAGTATGTAGATCTAACTGTAGTCAGGCAGTATGGGTCAGGGCAGTGTGTTAGTATGTAGATCTAACTGTAGTCAGGCAGTATGGGTCAGGGCAGTGTGTTAGTATGTAGATCTAACTGTAGTCAGGCAGTATGGGTATGGGTCAGAGCAGTGTGTTAGTATGTAGATCTAACTGTAGTCAGGCAGTATGGGTCAGGGCAGTGTGTTAGTATGTAGATCTAACTGTAGTCAGGCAGTATGGGTCAGGGCAGTGTGTTAGTATGTAGATCTAACTGTAGTCAGGCAGTATGGGTCAGGGCAGTGTGTTAGTATGTAGATCTAACTGTAGTCAGGCAGTATGGGTCAGGGCAGTGTGTTAGTATGTAGATCTAACTGTAGTCAGGCAGTATGGGTCAGAGCAGTGTGTTAGTATGTAGATCTAACTGTAGTCAGGCAGTATGGTAGATCACTGTAGTCAGGCAGTATGGGTGTGTTAGTATGTAGATCTAACTGTAGTCAGGCAGTATGGGTCAGGGCAGTGTGTTAGTATGTAGATCTAACTGTAGTCAGGCAGTATGGGTCAGGGCAGTGTGTTAGTATGTAGATCTAACTGTAGTCAGGCAGTATGGGTCAGGGCAGTGTGTTAGTATGTAGATCTAACTGTAGTCAGGCAGTATGGGTCAGAGCAGTGTGTTAGTATGTAGATCTAACTGTAGTCAGGCAGTATGGGTTAGGGCTCTCTGACTCAGTCTAACACTCCCTCTCTCTCTGTCAGTCTAACGCCCCTCTCTCTCTGCAGTCTAACGCTCCCTCTCTCTCTGACTCAGTCTAACGCTCCCTGTCTCTCTGACTCAGTCTAACGCTCCCTCTCTCTCTGACTCCGTCTAACTCTCCCTCTCTCTCTGACTCAGTCTAACTCTCCTCTCTCTCTCTGACTCAGTCTAACGCTCCCTCTCTCTCTGACTCAGTCTAACGCTCCCCTCTCTCTCTGACTCAGTCTAATGCTCCCTCTCTCTCTGACTCGGTCTAACTCTCCCTCTCTCTCTGACTCAGTTTAACGCTCCTCTCTCTCTCTGACTCAGTCTAATGCTCCCCCTCTCTGACTCAGTCTAACGCTCCCTCTCTCTCTGACTCAGTCTAACTCTCCCTCTCTCTCTGACTCGGTCTAACTCTCCCTCTCTCTCTGACTCAGTCTAACGCTCCCTCTCTCTCTAACTGTAGTCAGGCAGTCTGACTCAGGGCTGACTCAGTCTAATGCTCCTCTCTCTCTGACTCAGTCTAACGCTCCCTCTCTCTCTGACTCAGTCTAACGCTCCCTCTCTCTCTGACTCAGTCTAACGCTCCCTCTCTCTCTGACTCAGTCTAACGCTCCCTCTCTCTGACTCAATCTAACGCTCCCTCTCTCTCTGACTCAGTCTAACGCTCCCTCTCTCTCTGACTCAGTCTAACACTCCCTCTCTCTCTCTGACTCAGTCTAACACTCCCTCTCTCTCTCTGACTCAGTCTAACGCTCCCTCTCTCTCTGACTCAGTCTAACGCTCCTCTCTCTCTGACTCAGTCTAACGTTCCCTCTCTTTCTCACTCAGTCTAACACTCCCCTCTCTCTCTGACTCAGTCTAACACTCCCTCTCTCTCTCTGACTCAGTCTAACACTCCCTCTCTCTCTGACTCAGTCTAACGCTCCTCTCTCTCTGACTCAGTCTAACGCTCCCTCTCTCTCTCTGACTCAGTCTAACGCTCCCTCTCTCTCTCTGACTCAGTCTAACGCTCCCTCTCTCTCTGACTCAGTCTAACGCTCCCTCTCTCTCTGACTCAGTCTAACGCTCCCTCTCTCTCTGACTCAGTCTAACGCTCCCTCTCTCTCTGACTCAGTCTAACGCTCCCTCTCTCTCTCTGACTCAGTCTAACGCTCCCTCTCTCTCTGACTCAGTCTAACGCTCCCTCTCTCTCTCTGACTCAGTCTAACGCTCCTCTCTCTCTGACTCAGTCTAACGCTCCCTCTCTCTCTGACTCAGTCTAACGCTCCCTCTCTCTCTGACTCAGTCTACTCCCTCTCTCTCTGACTCAGTCTAACGCTCCCTCTCTCTCTGACTCAGTCTAACGCTCCCTCTCTCTCTGACTCAGTCTAACGCGCCCTCTCTCTCTGACTCAGTCTAACGCTCCCTCTCTCTCTCTGACTCAGTCTAACGCTCCCTCTCTCTCTCTGACTCAGTCTAACGCTCCCTCTCTCTCTGACTCAGTCTAACGCTCCCTCTCTCTCTGACTCAGTCTAACGCTCCCTGTCCCTCTGACTCAGTCTAACGCTCCCTCTCTCTCTGACTCAGTCTAACGCTCCCTGTCGCTCTGACTCAGTCTAACGCGCCCTCTTGCTCTCAGTCTAACGCTCCCTCTCTCTCTCTGACTCAGTCTAACACTCCCTCTCTCTCTCTGACTCAGTCTAACACTCCCTCTCTCTCTGACTCAGTCTAACGCTCCCTCTCTCTCTGACTCAGTCTAACGCTCCCTCTCTCTCTGACTCAGTCTAACGCACCCTCTTGCTCTCAGTCTAACGCTCCCTCTCTCTGACTCAGTCTAACGCTCCCTCTCTCTCTGACTCAGTCTAACGCTCCCTCTCTCTCTGACTCAGTCTAACGCTCCCTCTCTCTCTCTGACTCAGTCTAACGCTCCCTCTCTCTCTGACTCAGTCTAACGCTCCCTCTCTCTCTCTGACTCAGTCTAACACTCCCTCTCTCTCTGACTCAGTCTAACGCTCCCTCTCTCTGACTCAGTCTAACGCTCCCTCTCTCTCTGACTCAGTCTAACGCTCCCTCTCTCTCTCTGACTCAGTCTAACGCTCCCTCTCTCTCTCTGACTCAGTCTAACGCTCCCTCTCTCTCTCTGACTCAGTCTAACGCTCCCTCTCTCTCTGACTCAGTCTAACGCTCCCTCTCTCTCTGACTCAGTCTAACACTCCCTCTCTCTCTGACTCAGTCTAACGCTCCCTCTCTCTCTGACTCAGTCTAACGTTCCCTCTCTTTCTGACTCAGTCTAACGCGCCCTCTTGCTCTCAGTCTAACGCTCCCTCTCTCTCTCTGACTCAGTCTAACGCTCCCTCTCTCTCTGACTCAGTCTAACGCTCCCTCTCTCTCTGACTCAGTCTAACGCTCCCCTCTCTCTCTGACTCAGTCTAACGCTCCTCTCTCTCTATGACTCAGTCTAACGCTCCTCTCTCTCTCTGACTCAGTCTAACACTCCTCTCTCTGACTCAGTCTAACGCTCCCTCTCTCTCTGACTCAGTCTAACGCTCCCTCTCTCTCTGACTCAGTCTAACGTTCCCTCTCTTTCTGACTCAGTCTAACGCTCCCTCTCTCTCTGACTCAGTCTAACGTTCCTCTCTCTCTCTGACTCAGTCTAACGCTCCTCTCTCTCTCGCTCTAACCTCTCTCTCTCTGACTCAGTCTAACGCTCCCTCTCTCTCTCTGACTCAGTCTAACGCTCCCTCTCTCTCTGACTCAGTCTAACGCTCCCTCTCTCTCTCTGACTCAGTCTAACGCTCCCTCTCTCTCTCTGACTCAGTCTAACGCTCCCTCTCTCTCTCTGACTCAGTCTAACGCTCCCTCTCTCTCTCTGACTCAGTCTAACGCTCCCTCTCTCTCTGACTCAGTCTAACGCTCCCTCTCTCTCTGACTCAGTCTAACGCTCCCTCTCTCTGACTCAGTCTAACGCTCCCTCTCTCTCTGACTCAGTCTAACGCTCCCTCTCTCTCTGACTCAGTCTAACGTTCCCTCTCTTTCTGACTCAGTCTAACGCGCCCTCTTGCTCTCAGTCTAACGCTCCCTATCTCTCTGACTCTCTAGTTGTTTCAGAGCTCCAGGTCACCAGGTCGTGATGGTCGCCAGATGAGCAGGGCTAAAGTCGTCAATGCCAAACCAAGAAGTGTCCACCGCTCGCCACTAGCATCGTTCCCTGCGATTGGAGGACATCGCTACTTGCAGGGCCAATCACTGCAGCCCTCCGATACTCGCTCCAGCCGGTCGCCACGACGACACAGCCCGGCCTACAAAGGGGCGGGACTTTCCCCTGGCCACGCCTCCCCACGTCGAGCATCCAATCCAGCAGGAGCTATGGGCGTGTCCTTCTCCAAACTGACCAATCAACCACTGAGGGGGCGGTATATAGCCTCACAGACGAAAGCGTCGCTTGACAACAAGGAGGTCGGCTAGGATTAACTAATGTATGGACCAATGGGACGGCTAGGTTTGACTAATGTCTGGACCAATGGGACGGCTAGCAGGAAGTTAGACAGACAATGTAACTGAATGTTGTTGTTTTTTATGTTTGTCTGATTGGTTGCTCTGACTTGATCATGTGTCTGATTGGTTGCTCTGACTAGATCATGTGTCTGATTGGTTGCTCTGACTAGATCATGTGTCTGATTGGTTGCTCTGACTAGATCATGTGTCTGATTGGTTGCTCTGTCTAGATCATGTGTCTGATTGGTTGCTCTGACTAGATCATGTGTCTGATTGGTTGCTCTGACTAGATCATGTGTCTGATTGGTTGCTCTGTCCAGATCATGTGTCTGATTGGTTGCTCTGACTAGATCATGTGTCTGATTGGTTGCTCTGACTAGATCATGTGTCTGATTGGTTGCTCTGACTAGATCATGTGTCTGATTGGTTGCTCATGATCATGATTCACTCTGGTACAACGTGATAGCTGCAGGACCAGGACAGATACAACGTGACAGCTGCAGGACCAAGACAGATACAACGTGATAGCTGCAGGACCAAGACAGATACAACATGATAGCTGCAGGACCAAGACAGACTCACTCTGGTACAACGTGATAGCTGCAGGACCAAGACAGATACAACGTGACAGCTGCAGGACCAAGACAGATACAACGTGATAGCTGCAGGACCAAGACAGATACAACATGATAGCTGCAGGACCAAGACAGACTCACTCTGGTACAACGTGATAGCTGCAGGACCAAGACAGATACAACATGATAGCTGCAGGACCAAGACAGATACAACATGATAGCTGCAGGACCTAGACAGATACAACATGATAGCTGCAGGACCAAGACAGATACAACATGATAGCTGCAGGACCAGGACCGATACAACATGATAGCTGCAGGACCAAGACAGATACAACATGACAGCTGCAGGACCAAGACAGACAACATGATAGCTGCAGGACCAAGAAGACAGATACAACATGATAGCTGCAGGACCAAGACAGATACAACATGATAGCTGCAGGACCAAGACAGACAGAGCTGCAGGACCAGACAGTACAACGTGATAGCTGCAGGACCAAGACAGATACAACATGATAGCTGCAGGACCAAGACAGACTCACTCTGGTACAACGTGATAGCTGCAGGACCAAGACAGATACAACATGATAGCTGCAGGACCAAGACAGATCACAACATGATAGCTGCAGGACCAAGACAGATACAACATGATAGCTGCAGGACCAAGACAGATACAACATGATAGCTGCAGGACCAGACAGATACAACATGATAGCTGCAGGACCAAGACAGATACAACATGATAGCTGCAGGACCAGACAGATACAACATGATAGCTGCAGGACCAAGACAGATACAACATGATAGCTGCAGGACCAAGACAGATACAACATGATAGCTGCAGGACCAAGACAGATACAACATGATAGCTGCAGGACCAAGACAGATACAACGTGATAGCTGCAGGACCAAGACAGATACAACATGATAGCTGCAGGACCAAGACAGATACAACGTGATAGCTGCAGGACCAAGACAGATACAACATGATAGCTGCAGGACCAAGACAGATACAACATGATAGCTGCAGGACCAAGACAGATACAACATGATAGCTGCAGGACCAAGACAGATACAACATGATAGCTGCAGGACCAAGACAGATACAACATGATAGCTGCAGGACCAAGACAGATACAACGTGATAGCTGCAGGACCAAGACAGATACAACATGATAGCTGCAGGACCAAGACAGATACAACATGATAGCTGCAGGACCAAGACAGATACAACATGATAGCTGCAGGACCAAGACAGATACAACATGATAGCTGCAGGACCAAGACAGATACAACATGATAGCTGCAGGACCAAGACAGATACAACATGATAGCTGCAGGACCAAGACAGATACAACATGATAGCTGCAGGACCAAGACAGATACAACATGATAGCTGCAGGACCAAGACAGATACAACATGATAGCTGCAGGACCAAGACAGATACAACATGATAGCTGCAGGACCAAGACAGATACAACATGATAGCTGCAGGACCAAGACAGATACAACAATGATAGCTGCAGGACCAAGACAGATACAACATGATAGCTGCAGGACCAAGACAGATACAACATGATAGCTGCAGGACCAAGACAGATACAACATGATAGCTGCAGGACCAAGACAGATACAACGTGATAGCTGCAGGACCAAGACAGATACAACATGATAGCTGCAGGACCAAGACAGATACAACATGATAGCTGCAGGACCAAGACAGATACAACATGATAGCTGCAGGACCAAGACAGATACAACGTGATAGCTGCAGGACCAAGACAGACTCACTCTGATACAACGTGATAGCTGCAGGACCAAGACAGATACAACATGATAGCTGCAGGACCAAGACAGATACAACATGATAGCTGCAGGACCAAGACAGATACAACATGATAGCTGCAGGACCAAGACAGATACAACATGATAGCTGCAGGACCAAGACAGATACAACATGATAGCTGCAGGACCAAGACAGATACAACATGATAGCTGCAGGACCAAGACAGATACAACATGATAGCTGCAGGACCAAGACAGATACAACGTGATAGCTGCAGGACCAAGACAGATACAACATGATAGCTGCAGGACCAAGACAGATACAACATGATAGCTGCAGGACCAAGACAGATACAACGTGATAGCTGCAGGACCAAGACAGATACAACATGATAGCTGCAGGACCAAGACAGATACAACGTGATAGCTGCAGGACCAAGACAGATACAACATGATAGCTGCAGGACCAAGACAGATACAACATGATAGCTGCAGGACCAAGACAGATACAACGTGACTCTTTCTATAACTAACCTTGTCTGGATGTCTGTCTACTGTCTGTCTACTGTCACGTTAATTGAATGTTTGCAGGACATTTTCCAGCTGGTTTTTGAATGTTTAATGTTGTTTTTTTTTAACATGGGCTTTTCCTGGCCAATGGGGCGATCTGGACGTAATCTGGCCAATGGGACGATCTGGACGTAATCTGGACATTTGTTGAAACCTTAAGATTTAAGGATTTATTTGATTTTCCTCTGTTTGAGAGGGCTGTCCTCTCCAGGCCCCCTGTAGTCTGACCAGCTAGGTTTGCTTGGCTGGAGAGACTCTGAGTGGCCTAACGCTCACTCTGATTGGTTACTGGGACTATGGGGGCGTGAGTAACGTTTTGAAACGATGGCAGATTTTCAATGTTGGACATGAACGTTGTTAAAACGTTAGGAGAAAGTTATCAATAAAGTGATCTTGACTGAACGTTGTTGGTTGGTTTTTACTGTTAGGAGTTAAAGGTCAGGGGTTAGAGGTTACCTGGTCAGTGTACCAGTAGCATGTAGCTAGTACAGTGCATTCAGAAAGTATTCCGACCCCTTGACTTTGTCCACATTTTGTTACGTTTCAGACTTATTCTAAAATGGATTAAATTGTTTTTTTCACCCCTCATCTACACACAATACACCAAAATGACAAAGCAAAAACAGGGTTAGAATGATTTGCAATCGTCACCTTTACATTTACAGTATTCAGACCCTTTACATTTACAGTCTTCAGACCCTTTACATTTACAGTCTTCAGACCCTTTACATTTACAGTATTCAGAACCTTTACATTTACAGTCTTCAGACCCTTTACATTTACAGTATTCAGACCCTTTACATTTACAGTATTCAGACCCTTTACAGTCTTCAGACCCTTTTACAGTCTTCAGACCCTTTACATTTACAGTCTTCAGACCCTTTACATTTACAGTCTTCAGACCCTTTACATTTACAGTCTTCAGACCCTTTACAGTATTCAGACCATTTACAGTCTTCAGACCCTTTACATTTACAGTCTTCAGACCCTTTACATTTACAGTCTTCAGAATATTTACATTTACAGTCTTCAGACCATTTACAGTCTTCAGACCCTTTACATGTACAGTCTTCAGACCCTTTACATTTACAGTCTTCAGACCCTTTACATTTACAGTCTTCAGACCCTTTACATTTAGTCTTCAGACCCTTTACATTTACAGTCTTCAGACCCTTTACAGTCTTCAGACCCTTTACATTTACAGTCTTCAGACCCTTTACAGTATTCAGACCCTTTACATTTACAGTCTTCAGACCCTTTACATTTAAAGTCTACAGACCCTTTACATTTACAGTCTTCAGACCCTTTACATTTACAGTCTTCAGACCCTTTACATTTACAGTCTTCAGACCATTTACATTTACAGTCTTCAGACCCTTTACAGTATTCAGACCCTTTACATTTACAGCCTTCAGACCCTTTACATTTACAGTCTTCAGACCCTTTACATTTACAGTCTTCAGACCCTTTACATTATTCAGACCCTTTACATTTACAGTCTTCAGACCCTTTACATTTACAGTATTCAGACCCTTTACATGTACAGTATTCAGACCCTTTACATTTACAGTCTTCAGACCCTTTACATTTACAGTCTTCAGACCCTTTACATTTACAGTCTTCAGACCATTTACATTTACAGTCTTCAGACCCTTTACAGTATTTACATTTTCAGACCCTTTACATTTACAGTCTTCAGACCCTTTACATTATTCAGACCCTTTACATTTACAGTCTTCAGACCCTTTACATTTACAGTCTTCAGACCCTTTACATTTACAGTCTTCAGACCCTTTTATTTACAGACCCTTTACATTTACAGTGTTCAGACCCTTTACATTTACAGTCTACAGACCCTTTACATTTACAGTCTTCAGACCCTTTACATTTACAGTCTTCAGACCCTTTACATTTACAGTCTTCAGACCCTTTACATTTACAGTCTTCAGACCCTTTACAGTATTCAGACCCTTTACATTTACAGTCTTCAGACCCTTTACATTTACAGTCTTCAGACCCTTTACATTTACAGTCTTCAGACCCTTTACATTTACAGTCTTTACAGTATTCAGACTTTACATTTACAGTCTTCAGACCCTTTACATTTACAGTCTTCAGACCCTTTACATTTACAGTCTTCAGACCATTTACATTTACAGTCTTCAGACCATTTACAGTCTTCAGACCCTTTACATGTACAGTCTTCAGACCCTTTACATTTACAGTCTTCAGACCCTTTACATTTACAGTCTTCAGACCCTTTACATTTAGTCTTCAGACCCTTTACATTTACAGTCTTCAGACCCTTTACAGTCTTCAGACCCTTTACATTTACAGTCTTCAGACCCTTTACAGTATTCAGACCCTTTACATTTACAGTGTTCAGACCCTTTACATTTACAGTATTCAGACCCTTTACATTTACAGTCTTCAGACCCTTTACATTTACAGTCTTCAGACCCTTTACATTTACAGTCTTCAGACCCTTTACATTTACAGTCTTCAGACCCTTTACATTTACAGTATTCAGACCCTTTACATTTACAGTATTCAGACCCTTTACATTTACAGTCTTCAGACCCTTTACATTTACAGTCTTCAGACCCTTTACAGTATTCAGACCCTTTACATTTACAGTCTTCAGACCCTTTACATTTACAGTATTCAGACCCTTTACATTTATTCAGATTTACATTTACAGTCTTCAGACCCTTTACATTTACATTCTTCAGACCCTTTACATTTACAGTCTTCAGACCATTTACATTTACAGTCTTCAGACCCTTTACAGTATTCAGACCCTTTACATTTACAGCCTTCAGACCCTTTACATTTACAGTCTTCAGACCCTTTACATTATTCAGACCCTTTACATTTACAGTCTTCAGACCCTTTACATTTACAGTATTCAGACCCTTTACATTTACAGTCTTCAGACCCTTTACAGTATTCAGACCCTTTACATTTACAGTGTTCAGACCCTTTACATTTACAGTCTACAGACCCTTTACATTTACAGTCTTCAGACCCTTTACATTTACAGTCTTCAGACCCTTTACATTTACAGTCTTCAGACCCTTTACATTTACAGTCTTCAGACCCTTTACATTTATTCAGACCCTTTACATTTACAGTCTTCAGACCCTTTACATTTACAGTCTTCAGACCCTTTACATTTACAGTCTTCAGACCCTTTACATTTACAGTCTTCAGACCATTTACATTTACAGTCTTCAGACCCTTTACAGTATTCAGACCCTTTACATTTACAGCCTTCAGACCCTTTACATTTACAGTCTTCAGACCCTTTACATTTACAGTCTTCAGACCCTTTACATTATTCAGACCCTTTACATTTACAGTCTTCAGACCCTTTACATTTACAGTATTCAGACCCTTTACATGTACAGTATTCAGACCCTTTACATTTACAGTCTTCAGACCCTTTACATTTACAGTCTTCAGACCCTTTACATTTACAGTCTTCAGACCATTTACATTTACAGTCTTCAGACCCTTTACAGTATTCAGACCCTTTACATTTACAGCCTTCAGACCCTTTACATTTACAGTATTCAGACCCTTTACATGTACAGTATTCAGACCCTTTACATTTACAGTCTTCAGACCCTTTACATTTACAGTCTTCAGACCCTTTACATTTACAGTCTTCAGACCCTTTACATTATTCAGACCCTTTACATTTACAGTCTTCAGACCCTTTACATTTACAGTATTCAGACCCTTTACATGTACAGTATTCAGACCCTTTACATGTACAGTATTCAGACCCTTTACATGTACAGTCTTCAGACCCTTTACATTTACAGTCTTCAGACCCTTTACATTTACAGTCTTCAGACCCTTTACATTTACAGTCTTCAGACCCTTTACATTTACAGTCTTCAGACCCTTTACATTTACAGTCTTCAGACCCTTTACAGTATTCAGACCCTTTACATTTACAGTCTTCAGACCCTTTACATTTACAGTCTTCAGACCCTTTACATTTACAGTCTTCAGACCCTTTACATTTACAGTCTACAGACCCTTTACATTTACAGTATTCAGACCCTTTACATTTACAGTCTTCAGACCATTTTGTTGAAGCACCTTTGGCAGCGATTGTGCCTTTGAGTCTTCTTGGGTATGATGCTACAAGCTTGGCACACCTGTATCTGGGGAGTTTCTCCTACTCTAGAGTCTCCATGGGTATGATGCTACAAGCTTGGCACACCTGTATCTACAGGGTCTCCAGTTTCTCCTACTCTAGAGTCTCCATGGGTATGATGCTACCAGCTTGGCACACCTGTATCTGGGGAGTTTCTCCTACTCTAGAGTCTCCTTGGGTGTGATGCTACATTTAGTCTTGGCACACCTGTATCTGGGAGTTTCTCCTACTCTAGAGTCTCCTTGGGTGTGATGCTACAATGGCACACCTGTATCTGGGGAGTTTCTCCTACTCTAGAGTCTCCATGGGTGTGATGCTCTTGGCACACCTGTATCTGGGAGTTTCTCCTACTCTAGGTCTCCACGGGTATGATGCTACAAGCTTGGCACACCTGTATCTGGGGAGTTTCTCCTACTAGAGTCTCCATGGGTGTGATGTCTCCTTGGGTGTGATGCTACAAGCACACCTGTATTGGGAGTTTCTCCACTCTAGACCTGTATCTTGGCACACCTTATCTGGGGAGTTTCTCCTACTCTAGAGTCTCCTTGGGTGTGATGCTACAAGCTTGGCACACCTGTATCTGGGAGTTTCTCCTACTCTAGAGTCTCCTGTGATGCTACAGTCCGGCACACCTGGGAGTTTTCCTACTCTAGAGTCTCCATGGGTATGATGCTACAAGCTTACCTGTATCTGGGGAGTTTCTCCTACTCTAGAGTCTCCATGGGTGTGATGCTACAAGCTTGGCACACCTGTATCTGGGGAGTTTCTCCTACTCTAGAGTCTCCTTGGGTGTGATGCTGGTGACACCTGTATCTGGGACAGTCCCTCAGAGTCTCCTTGGGTATGATTACACCTGTATCTTCAGTTTCTCCTACTCTAGAGTCTCCTTGGGTATGATGCTACAAGCTTGGCACAGTTTCCCCTACTCTAGAGTCTCCATGGGTGTGATGCTACAAGCTTGGCACACCTGTATCTGGGAGTTTCTCCTACTCTAGAGTCTCCTTGGGTATGATGCTACAACTGTATTTACAGTCTCCTGTGATCTACAAGGGAGTTCTCCTACTCTAGAGTATCTGTATCTGGGAGTTTCTCCTACTCTAGAGTCTCCATGGGTATGATGCTACAAGCTTGGCACACCTGTATCTGGGGAGTTTCTCCTACTCTAGAGTCTCCTTGGGTATGATGCTACAAGCTTGGCACACCTGTATCTGGGGAGTTTCTCCTACTCTAGAGTCTCCTTGGGTATGATGCTACAAGCTTGGCACACCTGTATCTGGGAGTTTCTCCTACTCTACAGTCTCCTTGGGTATGATGCTACAACCTTACACCTGTATCTGGGAGTTTCTCCTACTCTAGAGGGTAGTTTCTCCTACTCTGATGCTAGCACCTTGGCACCTGTATCTGGGAGTTTCTCTCTCTAGAGTCTCCTTGGGTATGATGCTACAAGCTTGGCACACCTGTATCTGGGGAGTTTCTCCTACTCTAGAGTCTCCACTCTAGAGGGTATGATGAGTTTCTCCTACTCTAGAAGCTCTGGATGCTACAAGCTTGGCACACCTGTACACCTGTATCTGGGGAGTTTCTCCTACTCTAGAGTCTCCTTGGGTATGATGCTACAACAAGTATCTGGGGAGTTTCTCCTACTCACCTGTAGCTTCTGTATCTGGGAGTTTCTCCTACTCTAGAGTCTCCATGGGTATGATGCTACAAGCTTGGCACACCTGTATCTGGGAGTTTCTCCTGCTCAGTCTCCATGGGTATGATGCTACAAGCAGCACACCTGTATCTGGGGAGTTTCTCCTACTCTAGAGTCTCCTTGGGTGTGATAAGCTTGGCATACCTGTATCTGGGGAGTTTCTCCTACTCTAGAGTCTCCTTGGGTGTGATGCTGCACACCTGTATCTGGGAGTTTCTCCTACTCAGTCTCCATGGGTATGATGCTATCTGGGGAGTTTCTCCTACTCTAGAGTCTCCTTGGGTGTGATGCTACAGAGTCTCCTTGGGTGTGATGCTTGGCACACCTGTATCTGGGGAGTTTCTCCTACTCTAGAGTCTCCTTGGGTGTGATGCTCTGGCACACCTGTATCTGGGGAGTTTCTCCTACTCTAGAGTCTCCATGGGTATGATGCTACAAGCTTGGCACACCTGTATCTGGGGAGTTTCTCCTACTCTAGAGTCTCCTTGGGTATGATGCTACAAGCTTGGCACACCTGTATCTGGGGAGTTTCTCCTACTCTAGAGTCTCCATGGGTATGATGCTACAAGCTTGGCACACCTGTATCTGGGGAGTTTCTCCTACTCTAGAGTCTCCATGGGTATGATGCTACAAGCTTGGCACACCTGTATCTGGGGAGTTTCTCCTACTCTAGAGTCTCCTTGGGTGTGATGCTACAAGCTTGGCACACCTGTATCTGGGGAGTTTCTCCTACTCTAGAGTCTCCATGGGTATGATGCTACAAGCTTGGCACACCTGTATCTGGGGAGTTTCTCCTACTCTAGAGTCTCCTTGGGTATGATGCTACAAGCTTGGGACACCTGTATCTGGGGAGTTTCTCCTACTCTAGAGTCTTCTTGGGTATGATGCTACCAGCTTGGCACACCTGTATCTGGGGAGTTTCTCCTACTCTATATATATAATAATAATAATATATATAATAATAATATATGCCATTTCGCAAAGGGTCTGAATATTTATGTCAAACCTGTTTTCGCTTTGTCATTATGGTGTGTTGTGATGTCATTATGGTGTGTTGTGATGTCATTATGGTGTGTTGTGATGTCATTATGGGGTATTGTGATGTCATTATGGGGTATTGTGTGTAGATTGATGAGGAAAATAATTGAATGAATCCATTTTAGAATAAGGCTGTAACGTAACAAAGTGTGGAAAAAGTCAAGGGGTTTGAATACTTTCCAAATGCAGTCACTCCCAGGGTCATGCCAGGGTTAGAGGTCAGGGGTCAGATCTACCTGGTAGCCAGTATAGTCAGTCCCAGGGTCATGCCAGGGTTAGACGTTATATCTACCTGGTCAGTACCCCAGTACCAGGTAGCCAGTATAGTCAGTCCCAGGGTCATGCCAGGGTTAGAGGTCAGGGGTTAGAGGTTATATCTACCTGGTCAGTACACCAGTACCAGTCCCAGGGTCATGCCAGGGTTAGAGGTCAGGGGTTAGAGGTTATATCTACCTGGTCAGTACACCAGTCCCAGGGTCATGCCAGGGTTCGAGGTTATATCTACCTGGTCAGTACACCAGTACCAGGTAGCCAGTATAGTCAGTCCCAGGGTCATGCCAGGCCAGGGCAGGTCTCCAGTAACCGGGTGTCTAAACAGGTGCATGGCGTCCTCTCTGGGCAGGTGACAGCTACTGTTGGGGATGATCTGAAAAAACAATGAGAATCACACTATAAACCTCACTACTAATATATTACTGATAATAACATTACTAGTATTATAATACTATAATACTGATAATAACATTACCACTATTATAATACTATTACTATTATAATACTATAATACTGATAATAACACTATAAACCTCAGTACTAATATATTACTGATAATAACATTACTACTATTATAATACTATTACTATTATAATACTATAATACTGATAATAACATTACCACTATTATAATACTATTACTATTATAATACTATAATACTGATAATAACACTATAAACCTCAGTACTAATATATTACTGATAATAACATTACTACTATTATAATACTATTACTATTATAATACTATAATACTGATAATAACATTACCACTATTATAATACTATTACTATTATAATACTATAATACTGATAATAACAATATAAACCTCAGTACTAATATATTACTGATAATAACATTACTAGTATTATAATACTATTACTATTATAATACTATAATACTGATAATAACAATATAAACCTCAGTACTAATATATTACTGATAATAACATTACTAGTATTATAATACTATTACTATTATAATACTATAATGCTGATAATAACATTACTACTATTATTATACTATTACAATTATAACCCTAACCCTAACCCAATTTGTAAGTCGCTCTGGATAAGAGTGTCTGCTAAATGACTTAAATGTAAATATTACTATTATAATATTATAATACTGATAATAACATTACTACTATTATAATACTATAATACTGATAATAACATTACTAGTATTATAATACTATAATACTGATAATAACATTACTACTATTATAATACTATAATACTGATAATAACATTACTAGTATTATAATACTATTACTATTATAATACTATAATACTGATAATAACATTACTACTATTATAATACTATTACTATTATAATACTATAATACTGATAATACCATTACTACTAATATATTACCGATAATAACATTACTAGTATTATAATACTATTACTATTATAATACTATAATACTGATAATAACATTACTACTATTATAGTACTATATTACTGATAACATTACTAGTATTATAATACTAGTACTATTATAATACTATAATACTGATAATAACATTTCCACTATTATAATACTATTACTATTATAATAATATAATACTGATAATAACATTACC
Organism: Oncorhynchus keta; assembly: GCF_023373465.1. NCBI lineage: Eukaryota > Metazoa > Chordata > Actinopteri > Salmoniformes > Salmonidae > Oncorhynchus > Oncorhynchus keta. The sequence goes on from NW_026282598.1 coordinate 91,362, forward strand.
ACTATTATATTACTATTATAATACTATAATACTGATAATAACATTACTACTATTATAATACTGATAATAACACTACTACTGCTACAATACTATTATTATTATAATACTATATTACTGATAATAACATTACTAGTATTATAATACTATTACTATTATAATATTATAATACTGATAATAACATTACTACTATTATAATACTATTACTATTATAATACTATAATACTGATAATAACATTACTACTAATATATTACTGATAATAACATTACTACTAATATATTACTGATAATAACATTACTACTATTATAATACTATTACTATTATAATACTATAATACTGATAATAACATTACTACTATTATAGTACTATATTACTGATAATAACATTACTAGTATTATAATACTATTACTATTATAATACTATAATACTGATAATAACATTACTACTATTATAATACTATTACTATTATAATACTATAATACTGATAATAACATTACTACTAATATATTACTGATAATAACATTACCACTATTATAATACTATTACTATTATAATACTATAATACTGATAATAACATTACTACTATTATAATACTATGACTATTATAATACTATAATACTGATAATAACATTACTACTATTATTATACTATTACTATTATAATACTATAATACTGATAATAACATTTCCACTATTATAATACTGATAATAACACTACTACTGCTACAATACTATTACTATTATAATACTATGACTATTATAATACTATAATACTGATAATAACATTACTACTATTATAATACTATGACTATTATAATACTATAATACTGATAATAACATTACTACTATTATTATACTATTACTATTATAATACTATAATACTGATAATAACATTACTACTATTATAATACTATTACTATTATAATACTATAATACTGATAATAACATTACTACTATTATAAGACTGATAATAACACTACTACTGCTATAGTACTAGTACTATTATAATACTATAATACTGATAACAACATTACTACTATTATAATACTATTCCTACTGATAATACCATTACTACTGATAATAACACTACTACTGATAATAACATTACTACTATTATAATACTATTGCTACTGATAATAACACTACTACTGCTATAGTACTACTACTACTATAATATTATTACTACTGCTATAGTACTAGTACTATTATAATACTATAATACTGATAACAACATTACTACTATTATAATACTATTACTACTGATAATACCATTACTACTGATAATAACACTACTACTGATAATAACATTACTACTATTATAATACTGATAATAACACTACTACTGCTATAGTACTAGTACTATTATAATACTATTACTACTGATAACACTACTACTATTATAATACTATTACTACTGATAATAACACTACTACTGATAATAACATTACTACTATTATAATACTGATAATAACATTACTACTGCTATAGTACTACTACTATAATATTATTACTACTGATAATAACATTACTACTATTATAATACTGATAATAACATTACTACTGCTATAGTACTACTACTATTATGATATTATTACTACTGATAATAACATTACTACTATTATAATACTGATAATAACACTACAACATCCGCAGAGTACGACCCTGCCTCACACAGGAAGCGGCGCAGGTCCTAATCCAGGCACTTGTCATCTCCCGTCTGGACTACTGCAACTCGCTGTTGGCTGGGCTCCCTGCCTGTGCCATTAAACCCCTACAACTTATCCAGAACGCCGCAGCCCGTCTGGTGTTCAACCTTCCCAAGTTCTCTCACGTCACCCCGCTCCTCCGCTCTCTCCACTGGCTTCCAGTTGAAGCTCGCATCCGCTACAAGACCATGGTGCTTGCCTACGGAGCTGTGAGGGGAACGGCACCTCAGTACCTCCAGGCTCTGATCAGGCCCTACACCCAAACAAGGGCACTGCGTTCATCCACCTCTGGCCTGCTCGCCTCCCTACCACTGAGGAAGTACAGTTCCCGCTCAGCCCAGTCAAAACTGTTCGCTGCTCTGGCCCCCAATGGTGGAACAAACTCCCTCACGACGCCAGGACAGCAGAGTCTATCACCACCTTCCGGAGACACCTGAAACCCCACCTCTTTAAGGAATACCTAGGATAGGATAAGTAATCCTTCTCACCTCCCCCCTTTTAAGATTTAGATGCACTATTGTAAAGTGGCTGTTCCACTGGATGTCATAAGGTGTATGCACCAATTTGTAAGTCGCTCTGGATAAGAGCGTCTGCTAAATGACTTAAATTAAATGTAAATGTTATTAATGTTATATAATCCAGACGGATCCATAACTATGATAATAACATTAATAACTATGATAATAACATTAATAACTATGATAATAATAACATTCATAACTATGATAATAACATTAATGACTATGATAATAATAACATTAATAACTATGATAATAATAACATTAATAACTATGATAATAACATTAATAACTATGATAATAATAACATTAATGCCTATGATATTAACATTCATAACTATGATAATAATAACATTAATAACTATGATAATAATAACATTAATGCCTATGATATTAACATTCATAAATATGATAATAATAACATTAATAACTATGATAATAACACTAATAACTATGATAATAACATTAATAACTATGATAATAACATTAATAACTATAATAATAACATTAATAACTATGATAATAACATTCATAACTATGATAATAACATTCATAACTATGATAATAACATTAACTATGATAATAATAACATTAATGTCTATGATAATAACATTCATAACTATGATAATAATAACATTAATAACTATGATAATAACATTAATAACTATGATAATAACATTAATAACTATGATAATAACATTAATAACTATGATAATAATAACATTCATAACTATGATAATAACATTAATAACTATGATAATAACATTAACAACTATGATAATAACATTAAGAACTATGATAATAATAACATTAACTATGATAATAACCACATTCATAACTATGATAATAACATTAACTATGATAATAACATTCATAACTATGATAATAACATTAATAACTATGATAATAACATTAACTATGATAATAATAACATTAATGACTATGATAATAACATTCATAACTATGATAATAATAACATTAATGACTATGATAATAACATTCATAACTATGATAATAACATTAATAACTATGATAATAATAACATTAATAACTATGATAATAACATTAATAACTATGATAATAACATTAATAACTATGATAATAACATTAATAACTATGATAATAACATTAATAACTATGATAATAACAACACTAATGCCTGTGATAATAACATTAATGCCTATGATAATAACATTACTAACTATGATAATAACAGTCATAACTATAATAATAACATTAATAACTATGATAGTAACATTCATAACTATGATAATAACATTCATAACTATGATAATAACATGAACTATGATAATAACATTCATAACTATGATAATAATAACATTAACTATGATAATTAACTATGATAATAACATTAACAATGTAATATTAACATGAATAACTATGTGAATAACATTAATAACTATGATAATAACATTAATAACTATGATAATAATAACACTAATGCCCATGATAATAACATTAATAACTGTGATAATAACATTAATAACTATGAGAATAATAACACTAATGCCTATGATAATAACATTAATAACTGTGATAATAACATTAATGCCTATGATAATAACATTAATAACTATGATAATAACAACACTAATGCCTATGATAATAACATTAATAACTGTGATAATAACATTCATAACTATGATAATAACATTAATAACTATGTGAATAATAACACTAATGCCTATGATAATAACAGTAATAACTATGATAATAACATTAATAACTATGATAATAACACTAATAACTATGATAATAACATTAATAACTATGATAATAATAACATTAATAACTATGATAATAATAACATTAATAACTATGAGAATAATAACATTAATAACTATGATAATAACATTAATAACTATGATAATAACATTAATAACTATGATAATAATAACATTAATAACTATGATAATAATAACATTAATAACTATGATAATAACATTAATAACTATGATAATAACATTAATAACTATGATAATAACATTAATAACTATGATAATAACATTAATAACTATGATAATAACATTAATAACTATGATAATAACATTAATAACTATGATAATAACATTAATAACTATGATAATAACATTAATAACTATGATAATAACATTAATAACTATGATAATAACATTAATAACTATGATAATAACATTAATAACTATGATAATAACATTAATAACTATGATAATAACACTAATAACTATGATAATAACATTAATAACTATGATAATAACACTAATAACTATGATAATAACATTAATAACTATGATAATAATAACATTAATAACTATGATAATAACATTAATAACTATGATAATAACATTAATAACTGTGATAATAACATTCATAACTATGATAATAACATTCATAACTATGAGAATAATAACACTAATGCCTATGATAATAACATTAATAACTATGTGAATAACATTAATAACTATGATAATAACATTAATAACTATGATAATAACATGAATAACTATGTGAATAATAACACTAATAACTATGATAATAATAACATTAATAACTATGATAATAATAACATTAATAACTATGAGAATAATAACATTAATAACTATGATAATAACATTAATAACTATGATAATAACATTAATAACTATGATAATAACAACACTAATAACTATGAGAATAATAACATTAACTATGATAATGGCATTAATAACTATGATAATGGCATTAATAACTATGATAATAACAATAATGCCTATGATAATAACACTAATGCCTATGATAATAACATTAATAACTATGATAACAACATTAATAACTATGATAATAACACTAATGCCTATGATAATAACATTAATAACTATGATAATAACATTAATAACTATGATAATAACATTAATAACTATGATAATAACACTAATAATAACATTAATAACTGTGATAATAACATCAATAACTATGATAATAACATTAATAACTATGATAATAACATTAATAACTGTGATAATAACACTAATAACTATGATAATAACATGAATAACTATGTGAATAATAACACTAATAACTATGATAATAATAACACTAATAACTATGATAATAATAACATTAATAACTATGATAATAACATTAATAACTATGATAATAACATTAAGAACTGTGATAATAACATTCATAACTATGATAATAACATTCATAACTATGAGAATAATAACACTAATGCCTATGATAATAACATTAATAACTATGTGAATAACATTAATAACTATGATAATAACATTAATAACTATGATAATAACATTAATAACTATGTGAATAACATTAATAACTATGATAATAACATTAATAACTATGAGAATAATAACACTAATGCCTATGATAATAACATTAATACCTATGTGAATAACATTAATAACTATGATAATAACCACATTAATAACTATGATAATAACATTAATAACTATGATAATAACATTCATAACTATGATAATAACATTAATAACTATGATAATAACATTCATAACTATGATAATAACATTAATAACTATGATAATAACATTAATAACTATGATAATAACATTAATAACTATGATAATAACATTAATAACTATGATAATAACATTAATAACTATGATAATAACATTCATAACTATGATAATAACATTAATAACTGTGATAATAACATTAAGAACTATGATAATAATAACATTAATACCTATGATATTAACATTCATAACTATGATAATAACATTAATAACTATGATAATAACATTAACTATGATAATAACACTAATAACTATGAGAATAATAACACTAATGCCTATGATAATAACAACATTATTACTACACATGATAGTGGAAGTTGCTGTTGACTCACCTTAGAAGGGATGGCTGCCTGGTAAACTCTCTCCAAGTTACTGTAGCCTCCAATCTGGTTGAATGCTGGAGGGACAGACAGACAGACAGACAGACAGACAGACAGACAGACAGACAGACAGACAGACAGACAGACAGACAGACAGACGCTGGTGAAGTTAGGGTGATGGTGAGAATGATAGTGTGTGTGTGTCTATGTGTGTGTGTACCTGTGATGGTGAGGATGATAGTGTGTCTGTGTACCTGTGATGGTGAGGATGATAGTGTGTGTGTGTGTGTGTGTGTGTGTGTGTGTGTGTGTGTGTGTGTGTGTGTGTGTGTGTGTGTGTGTGTGTGTGTGTGTGTGTGTGTGTGTGTGTGTGTGTGTGTGTGTGTGTGTGTGTGTGTGTGTGTGTGTGTGTGTGTGTGTGTGTGTGTGTGTGTGTGTGTGTGTGTGTGTGTGTGTGTGGTGTGTGTGTGTGTGTACCTGTGATGGTGAGGATGATTGCTCCTATAATCATGACGAAGGTCTGCAGAGTGTCTGTATAGATGACAGCAGCCAGACCACCTGATGAAGACAGAGATGGAGGAACTAAGGCTTGTAGAAGATAGTATAGAATATAGTGTATAGACCTGCTATAGTGTAGACGGAGAGGAGGGCTAGTAGAATATAGTATAGAATATAGTATAGAATATAGTATATAGACCTGCTATAGTGTAGAGGGAGAGGAGGGCTAGTAGAATATAGTATATAGACCTGCTATAGTGTAGAGGGCAGTGACCACCAGCATGAGGACGGTAGACAGGTACAGGTTCCATCCTAAACACACCTGGACAAACAACGCCCCTGAGTACAGGTCTGTCTGATGGAGGGAGACGAGACAGAGGAGGGGGAGGGAGGAGAGGGGAGGGAGGGGGAGGGAGGAGAGGGGAGGGAGAGGGTGGGAGGAGGGGGAGGGAGACGAGGGAGAGAGGAGGGGTAGGGAGGAGAGAGGGTGGAGGGAGGAGATAGGAGGGGGAGGGAGAGAGAGAGAGAGAGAGGGAGGAGAGAGGAGGAGGGAGGGGAGAGCAAAAAATAGAGAAATCAGGTCATCCATTGTCATAGTAATTGTGTTCTGACCTCTGAGACAATGACAGTCTATTCAGTGACACCAGAACAACGACAGGGCTGTGTGATATATCATACTGATATCTTGGTGAAGACAGACAGCATCAGAGAGAGAACAGACAGGGCTGTGTGATATATCATACTGATATCTTGGTGAAGACAGACAGCATCAGAGAGAGAACAGACAGGGCTGTGTGATATATCATACTGATATCTTGGTGAAGACAGACAGCATCAGAGAGAGAACAGACAGGGCTGTGTGATATATCATACTGATATCCTGGTGAAGACAGACAGCATCAGAGAGAGAGAACAGACAGGGCTGTGTGGTGTGATATATCATACTGATATCTTGGTGAAGACAGACAGCATCAGAGAGAGAACAGACAGGGCTGTGTGATATATCATACTGATATCTTGGTGAAGACAGACAGCATCAGAGAGAGAACAGACAGGGCTGTGGTGTGATATAGCATACTGATATCTTGGTTCAGAGAGAGAGAACAGACAGGGCTGTGTGATATATCATACTGATATCTTGGTGAAGACAGACAGCATCAGAGAGAGAACAGACAGGGCTGTGTGATATATCATACTGATATCTTGGTGAAGACAGACAGCATCAGAGAGAGAACAGACAGGGCTGTGTGATATATCATACTGATATCTCGGTGAAGACAGACAGCATCAGAGAGAGAGAGAACAGACAGGGCTGTGTGATATATCATACTGATATATTGGTGAAGACAGACAGCATCAGAGAGAGAACAGACAGGGCTGTGTGATATATCATACTGATATCTTGGTGAAGACAGACAGCATCAGAGAGAGAGAACAGACAGGGCTGTGTGATATATCATACTGATATCTTGGTGAAGACAGACAGCATCAGAGAGAGAGAGAACAGACAGGGCTGTGTGATATATCATACTGATATCTTGGTGAAGACAGACAGCATCAGAGAGAGAACAGACAGGGCTGTGTGATATATCATACTGATATCTTGGTGAAGACAGACAGCATCAGAGAGAACAGACAGGGCTGTGTGATATATCATACTGATATCTATATGAAGACAGACAGCATCAGAGAAGAACAGACAGCATGTGTGATATATCATACTGATATCTTGGTGAAGACAGACAGCATCAGAGAACAGACAGGGCTGTGTGATATATCATACTGATATCTTGGTGAAGACAGACAGCATCAGAGAGAGAACAGACAGGGCTGTGTGATATATCATACTGATATCTTGGTGAAGACAGACAGCATCAGAGAGAGAACAGACAGGTAGGTTCTGATCCTCTCCCCTCCGAACCGACGACCCAGGTACTCCGGCATGGTCACGATCTGGAACAAACACACTGTCTGTTTAAGAGAGACGCCCAGCAGAGGAATGTTCAGGTTACAGAATTCTTCAACGAGCTGCAAACACGCAGGAAAGGGTGCAGGTACACACTC
>NW_026282598.1:105000-120000 GCF_023373465.1 Oncorhynchus keta
TCAGACAGAGTTCCATAGTTACACACATCAGACAGAGTTCCATAGTTACACACATCAGACAGAGTTCCATAGTTACACACACCAGACAGAGTTCCATAGTTACACACATCAGACAGAGTTCCATAGTTACACACACCAGACAGAGTTCCATAGTTACACACAGACAGAGTTCCAGACAGAGTTCCATAGTTACACACACCAGACAGAGTTCCATAGTTACACAGACACACATCAGACAGAGTTCCATAGTTACACACACCAGACAGAGTTCCATAGTTACACACACCAGACAGAGTTCCATAGTTACACACATCAGACAGAGTTCCATAGTTCAGACATAGTTACACACACCAGACAGAGTTCCATAGTTACAGACAGAGTTTACACACACCAGACAGAGTTCCATAGTTACAGACAGAGTTCCATAGTTACACAAACACCAGACAGAGTTCCATAGTTACACATCAGACAGACACACATCAGACAGAGTTCCATAGTTACACACACCAGACAGAGTTCCCATACACACACAGACAGAGTTCCAGACACACAGACAGAGTTCCATAGTTACACACAGACAGACACCAGACAGAGTTCCATAGTTACACACACCAGACAGAGTTCCATAGTTACACACATCAGACAGAGTTCCATAGTTACACACAGACAGACAGAGTTCAGTCACACACAGTTACACACACCAGACAGAGTTCCACAGACACACAGACAGACAGAGTTCCATAGTTACACACACCAGACAGAGTTCCATAGACACACCAGACAGAGTTCCATAGTTACATGACAGACAGAGTTCCATAGGACAGACAGACAGTTACACACACCAGACAGAGTTCCATAGTTACCATTAGACAGAGTTCACAGTTACACAGGCAGACAGAGTTCCAGACAGACAGACATAGTTACACAGACAGAGTTCCATAGTTACACACAGACAGAGTTCCATAGTTAGACACACCAGACAGAGTTCCAGAGTTTCAGACAGAGTTCCATAGTTAGACAGAGTTCCATAGACCACAGAGTTCCACAGACACCAGACAGAGTTCCTGACACAGACACCAGACAGACCATAGGAGAACAGTACACACACAGAGAGACAGACAGAACAGACAGAGTTCCAGTTACACACATCAGACAGAGACACATCAGACAGAGTTCCATTGATGATTACACACCCAGACAGATTCCATAGTTAGACAGATCAGACAGACATAGTTACACACACCAGACAGGCTCCATAGTTACACATCAGACAGAGTTCCAGGTTACACACATCAGACAGAGTTCATAGTTACACAGACAGACAGAGTTCCAGAGTTACACAGACAGACAGAGACAGTAGTTACACATAAGTCTCACACAGACAGACAGAGTTCCAGTTACACAGATGTCAGACAGATACTGAAGGACAGGTTCCAGACACAGCAAGTTAGAACACACCAGACAGACATAGTTACACACACCAGACAGGTACACACACACCAGAGTGGACGCCATTACAGACAGACATCACACAGACAGAGTTGCACAGAGTTCCATAGTTACACAGACACCAGACAGAGTTCCATAACACACACACAGACAGGACCCAGAGTTCCATAGTTCAGACACAGAGTTCCACCAGACAATCCATAGTTACACCAGACACAGACACCACCAGTTACACACAACAGACCCAGACCATAGACCAGTGATTCAGTTCCATAGTTCAGAACCCCAGACAGAGTTCCATAGACTGACAGACACCAGACAGAGTTACACACTCACCAGACAGACACCTGACCAACAGTCAGCAGACACTAGGAGACATCAGACCAGTTCCATAGTTAAGAACAGAGACAGAGTTCCATAGTTACACATCAGACAGAGTTCCACACACACCAGACAGTCAGACAGAGTAGGACATCAGACAGTGTCATAGTTACACACACCCAGACAGATGAGTTCATAGTTAACCCCAGACAGAGTTCCATAGTTAGAGATTCAGAACACCTCTGCTCAGACAGAGTTCCATAGTTACACACATCAGACAGAGTTACATAGTTACACACACACAGACAGAGTTCCATATTACACAGTTACACAAACACCAGACAGAGTTCCATAGGACAGGGTTCCATGTCAGACAGAGTTCCATAGTTACACATACCAGATGATTAAACAGTCAGACAGAGTTCCATAGGAATCACGCTGTTCACACACACACCAGACAGAGTGCCTGGGAGGTAATGGAGTGTGTTGGAGGTACACACAGTTCGTGTGAGCAGAGTGGACCCAGGTCAGACACCATCCAACAGTCAGCAGAGTGGACTCAGGTCAGACACCACCAACAGTCAGCAGAGTGGACTCAGGTCAGACACCAACAACAGTCAGCATACATCAGACAGGTTCAGACACCAGTTCCAGAGTGTACTCAGGTCAGACACCACCAGAGTGGACCCAGGTCAGACACCACCAAAGTGGACCCAGGTCAGACACCACCAACAGTCAGCATAGTGTACTCAGGTCAGACACCACCAACAGTCAGCAGAGTGGACCCAGGTCAGACACCACCAGAGTGGACCCAGGTCAGACACCACCAGAGTGGACTCAGGTCAGACACCACCAGAGTGTACTCAGGTCAGACACCATCAGAGTGGACTCAGGTCAGACACCATCAGAGTGGACTCAGGTCAGACACCACCAACAGTCAGCATGGTGTACTCAGGTCAGACACCATCAGAGTGGACTCAGGTCAGACACCACCAACAGTCAGCATAGTGTACTCAGGTCAGACACCATCAGAGTGGACCCAGGTCAGACACCACCAACAGTCAGCAGAGTGGACCCAGGTCAGACTCCACCAACAGTCAGCAGAGTGGACCCAGGTCAGACACCATCAGAGTGGACCCAGGTCAGACACCACCAGAGTGGACCCAGGTCAGACACCACCAACGGTCAGCAGAGTGGACTCAGGTCAGACACCACCAACAGTCAGCAGAGTGGACTCAGGTCAGACACCACCAACAGTCAGCAGAGTGGACTCAGGTCAGACACCACCAACAGTCAGCAGAGTGGACCCAGGTCAGACACCACCAACAGTCAGCAGAGTGGACTCAGGTCAGACACCACCAACGGTCAGCAGAGTGGACCCAGGTCAGACACCACCAGAGTGGACTCAGGTCAGACACCACCAACAGTCAGCAGAGTGGACCCAGGTCAGACACCACCAACAGTCAGCAGAGTGGACCCAGGTCAGACACCACCAACAGTCAGCAGAGTGGACCCAGGTCAGACTCCACCAACAGTCAGCATAGTGTACTCAGGTCAGACACCACCAGAGTGGACCCAGGTCAGACACCACCAGAGTGGACCCAGGTCAGACAGAGTTCCCACCAACAGTCAGCAGAGTGGACCCAGGTCAGACACCACCAACAGTCAGCAGAGTGGACCCAGGTCAGACACCACCAACAGTCAGCAGAGTGGACTCAGGTCAGACACCACCAACAGTCAGCAGAGTGGACCCAGGTCAGATACCACCAACAGTCAGCATAGTGTACTCAGGTCAGACACCACCAGAGTGGACCCAGGTCAGACACCACCAGAGTGGACCCAGGTCAGACACCACCAACAGTCAGCATAGTGTACTCAGGTCAGACACCACCAACAGTCAGCATAGTGTACTCAGGTCAGACACCACCAGAGTGGACCCAGGTCAGACACCACCAGAGTGGACTCAGGTCAGACACCACCAGAGTGTACTCAGGTCAGACACCATCAGAGTGGACTCAGGTCAGACACCACCAACAGTCAGCATAGTGTACTCAGGTCAGACACCATCAGAGTGGACTCAGGTCAGACACCACCAACAGTCAGCATAGTGTACTCAGGTCAGACACCATCAGAGTGGACCCAGGTCAGACACCACCAACAGTCAGCAGAGTGGACCCAGGTCAGACACCACCAACAGTCAGCAGAGTGGACCCAGGTCAGACTCCACCAACAGTCAGCAGAGTGGACCCAGGTCAGACACCACCAACAGTCAGCAGAGTGGACCCAGGTCAGATACCACCAACAGTCAGCAGAGTGGACTCAGGTCAGACACCACCAACAGTCAGCAGAGTGGACTCAGGTCAGACACCATCAGAGTGGACCCAGGTCAGACACCACCAACAGTCAGCAGAGTGGACTCAGGTCAGACACCACCAACGGTCAGCAGAGTGGACTCAGGTCAGACACCACCAACAGTCAGCAGAGTGGACCCAGGTCAGACACCACCAACAGTCAGCAGAGTGGACCCAGGTCAGACACCACCAACAGTCAGCAGAGTGGACCCAGGTCAGACACCACCAACAGTCAGCAGAGTGGACTCAGGTCAGACACCACCAACGGTCAGCAGTGGACCCAGTGGACAGTCCAGTGGTCAGGTCAGACACCACCAACAGTCAGCATAGTGGACTCAGGTCAGACACCACCACCAGAGTGTACTCAGGTCAGACACCATCAGAGTGGACTCAGGTCAGACACCACCAACAGTCAGCATAGTGTACTCAGGTCAGACACCATCAGAGTGGACTCAGGTCAGACACCACCAACAGATGCAGACACACAGAGGAGAGAGAGAGACAGAGAGAACAGGGGCAGGAGAACATTGTGTCAATTGATGATTAAACACTGCTAATGTGTGTTTTTAGAGAGAATAACCTGCTGCACAGAGTGGACCCAGGTCAGATACCACCAAGCAGAGTGGACCCAGGTCAGATACCACCAACAGTCAGCATAGGTCAGACACCACCAACAGTCAGCATAGTGTACTCAGGTCAGACACCATCAGAGTGGACTTAGGTCAGACACCACCAACAGTCAGCATAGTGTACTCAGGTCAGACACCATCAGAGTGGACCCAGGTCAGACACCACCAACAGTCAGCAGAGTGGACCCAGGTCAGACACCACCAACAGTCAGCAGAGTGGACCCAGGTCAGATACCACCAACAGTAAGCAGAGTGGACTCAGGTCAGACACCACCAGAGTGGACCCAGGTCAGACACCACCAACAGTCATCAGAGTGGACTCAGGTCAGACACCACCAACAGTCAGCAGAGTGGACCCAGGTCAGACACCACCAACGGTCATCAGAGTGGACTCAGGTCAGACACCACCAACAGTCAGCAGAGTGGACCCAGGTCAGACACCACCAACAGTCAGCAGAGTGGACCCAGGTCAGACACCACCAACAGTCAGCAGAGTGGACCCAGGTCAGACACCACCAACAGTCAGCAGAGTGGACTCAGGTCAGACACCACCAACGGTCAGCAGAGTGGACTCAGGTCAGACACCACCAACAGTCAGCAGAGTGGACCCAGGTCAGACACCACCAACAGTCAGCAGAGTGGACCCAGGTCAGACACCACCAACAGTCAGCAGAGTGGACCCAGGTCAGACACCACCAACAGTCAGCAGAGTGGACTCAGGTCAGACACCACCAACGGTCAGCAGAGTGGACCCAGGTCAGACACCACCAACAGTCAGCATAGTGGACTCAGGTCAGACACCACCAGAGTGTACTCAGGTCAGACACCATCAGAGTGGACTCAGGTCAGACACCACCAACAGTCAGCATAGTGTACTCAGGTCAGACACCATCAGAGTGGACTCAGGTCAGACACCACCAACAGTCAGCAGAGTGGACCCAGGTCAGATACCACCAACAGTCAGCAGAGTGGACTCAGGTCAGACACCACCAACAGTCAGCATAGTGTACTCAGGTCAGACACCACCAGAGTGGACCCAGGTCAGACACCACCAGAGTGGACCCAGGTCAGACACCACCAACAGTCAGCATAGTGTACTCAGGTCAGACACCACCAACAGTCAGCATAGTGTACTCAGGTCAGACACCACCAGAGTGGACCCAGGTCAGACACCACCAGAGTGGACTCAGGTCAGACACCACCAGAGTGTACTCAGGTCAGACACCATCAGAGTGGACTCAGGTCAGACACCACCAACAGTCAGCATAGTGTACTCAGGTCAGACACCATCAGAGTGGACTCAGGTCAGACACCACCAACAGTCAGCATAGTGTACTCAGGTCAGACACCATCAGAGTGGACCCAGGTCAGACACCACCAACAGTCAGCAGAGTGGACCCAGGTCAGACACCACCAACAGTCAGCAGAGTGGACCCAGGTCAGACTCCACCAACAGTCAGCAGAGTGGACCCAGGTCAGACACCACCAACAGTCAGCAGAGTGGACTCAGGTCAGACACCACCCAGGTCCAGAGTGGACCCAGGTCAGACACCACCAACAGTCAGCAGAGTGGACCCAGGTCAGACACCACCAACAGTCAGCAGAGTGGACCCAGGTCAGACACCACCAACAGTCAGCAGAGTGGACTCAGGTCAGACACCACCAACAGTCAGCAGAGTGGACCCAGGTCAGATACCACCAACAGTCAGCATAGTGGACCCAGGTCAGAGTGGACCCAGGTCAGACACCACCAACAGTCAGCAGAGTGGACTCAGGTCAGACACCACCAACAGTCAGCAGAGTGGACCCAGGTCAGACACCACCAGAGTGGACCCAGGTCAGACACCACCAACAGTCCAGAGTGGACTCAGGTCAGACACCACCAGTGTACAGGTCAGACACCATCAGAGTGGACTCAGGTCAGACACCACCAACAGTCAGCATAGTGGACTCAGGTCAGACACCCAGGTCAGACACCACCAACAGTCAGCAGAGTGGACCCAGGTCAGACCACCAGTCCAACAGTGTCAGGTCAGACACCACCAACAGTGGACCCAGGTCAGACACCACCAACAGTCAGCAGGTCAGTGGACCCAGGTCAGACACCACCAACAGTCAGCAGAGTGGACCCAGGTCAGACACCACCCAGGTCCAGAGTGGACTGGACCCAGGTCAGACACCAGTCAGCAGAGTGGACTCAGGTCAGACACCACCAACAGTCAGCATAGTGTACTCAGGTCAGACACCATCAGAGTGGACTCAGGTCAGACACCACCAACAGTCAGCAGAGTGGACCCAGGTCAGACACCACCAACAGTCAGCAGAGTGGACTCAGGTCAGACACCACCAACAGTCAGCATAGTGTACCCAGGTCAGACACCAACAGTCAGCAGAGTGGACTCAGGTCAGACACCACCAACAGTCAGCATAGTGTACTCAGGTCAGACACCATCAGAGTGGACCCAGGTCAGACACCACCAACAGTCAGCAGAGTGGACCCAGGTCAGACACCACCAACAGTCAGCAGAGTGGACCCAGGTCAGACACCACCAACAGTCAGCAGAGTGGACTCAGGTCAGACACCACCAACAGTCAGCAGAGTGGACCCAGGTCAGACACCACCAACAGTCAGCAGAGTGGACCCAGGTCAGACACCACCAACAGTCAGCAGAGTGGACTCAGGTCAGACACCACCAACAGTCAGCAGAGTGGACCCAGGTCAGACACCACCAACAGTCAGCAGAGTGGACCCAGGTCAGACACCACCAACAGTCAGCAGAGTGGACTCAGGTCAGACACCACCCCAGTCAGCAGAGTGGACTCAGGTCAGACACCACCAACAGTCAGCAGAGTGGACTCAGGTCAGACACCACCAACAGTCAGAGTGGACCCAGGTCAGACACCACCAACAGTCAGCAGAGTGGACCCAGGTCAGACACCACCAACAGTCAGCAGAGTGGACCCAGGTCAGACACCACCAACAGTCAGCAGAGTGGACCCAGGTCAGACACCACCAACAGTCAGCAGAGTGGACCCAGGTCAGACACCACCAACAGTCAGCAGAGTGGACCCAGGTCAGACACCACCAGTCCAGAGTGGACCCAGGTCAGACACCACCAGTCAGCAGAGTGGACTCAGGTCAGACACCACCAACAGTCAGCAGTGAGGTCAGACACCACCAGTCAGTGGGTCAGACACCACCAACAGTCAGCAGAGTGGACCCAGGTCAGACACCACCAACAGTCAGCAGAGTGGACCCAGGTCAGACACCACCAACAGTCAGCATAGTGGACTCAGGTCAGACACACCACTCAGGTCAGACACCAGTGGACAGGTCAGACACCACCAACAGTCAGCAGAGTGGACCCAGGTCAGACACCACCAACAGTCAGCAGAGTGGACTCAGGTCAGACACCACCAACAGTCAGCAGAGTGGACTCAGGTCAGACACCACCAACAGTCAGACACCAGTCAGAGTGGACCCAGGTCAGACACCACCAACAGTCAGCAGAGTGGACCCAGGTCAGACACCACCAACAGTCAGCAGAGTGGACTCAGGTCAGACACCACCAACAGAGTGACTCAGGTCAGACACCATCAGAGTGGACTCAGGTCAGACACCACCAACAGTCAGCAGTGGACCCAGGTCAGACACCATCAGAGTGGACTCAGGTCAGACACCACCAACAGTCAGCAGAGTGGACCCAGGTCAGACACCACAACAGTCAGCAGAGTGGACCCAGGTCAGACACCACCAACAGTCAGCAGAGTGGACTCAGGTCAGACACCACCAACAGTCAGCAGAGTGGACCCAGGTCAGACACCACCAACAGTCAGCAGAGTGGACCCAGGTCAGACACCACCAACAGTCAGCAGAGTGGACCCAGGTCAGACACCAGTCAGCATAGTGGACAGGTCAGACACCACCAACAGTCAGAGTGGACCCAGGTCAGACACCACCAACAGTCAGCAGAGTGGACCCAGGTCAGACACCACAGTCAGTGGACCCAGGTCAGACACCACCAGAGTGGACTCAGGTCAGACACACCAGTGGACAGGTCAGACACCACCAACAGTCAGCATAGTGTACTCAGGTCAGACACCATCAGAGTGGACCCAGGTCAGACACCACCAACAGTCAGCATAGTGGACTCAGGTCAGACACCACCAACAGTCAGCAGAGTGGACCCAGGTCAGACACCACCAACAGTCAGCAGAGTGGACCCAGGTCAGACACCACCAACAGTCAGCAGAGTGGACTCAGGTCAGACCACCACCAGCAGAGTGGACCCAGGTCAGACACCACCAGAGTGGACCCAGGTCAGACACCACCAACAGTCAGCAGAGTGGACCCAGGTCAGATACCACCAACAGTCAGCAGAGTGGACTCAGGTCAGACACCACCAACAGTCAGCAGAGTGGACTCAGGTCAGACACCACCAACAGTCAGCAGAGTGGACCCAGGTCAGACACCACCAACAGTCAGCAGAGTGGACCCAGGTCAGACACCACCAACAGTCAGCAGAGTGGACCCAGGTCAGACACCACCAACAGTCAGCAGAGTGGACTCAGGTCAGACACCACCAACGGTCAGCAGAGTGGACCCAGGTCAGACACCACCAACAGTCAGCATAGTGGACTCAGGTCAGACACCACCAGAGTGTACTCAGGTCAGACACCATCAGAGTGGACTCAGGTCAGACACCACCAACAGTCAGCATAGTGTACTCAGGTCAGACACCATCAGAGTGGACTCAGGTCAGACACCACCAACAGTCAGCAGAGTGGACCCAGGTCAGATACCACCAACAGTCAGCAGAGTGGACTCAGGTCAGACACCACCAACAGTCAGCATAGTGTACTCAGGTCAGACACCATCAGAGTGGACTTAGGTCAGACACCACCAACAGTCAGCATAGTGTACTCAGGTCAGACACCATCAGAGTGGACCCAGGTCAGACACCACCAACAGTCAGCAGAGTGGACCCAGGTCAGACACCACCAACAGTCAGCAGAGTGGACCCAGGTCAGACACCACCAACAGTCAGCAGAGTGGACTCAGGTCAGACACACAACAGTCCAGAGTGGACCCAGGTCAGACACCACCAACAGTCAGAGTGGACCCAGGTCAGACCACCAACAGTCAGCAGAGTGGACCCAGGTCAGACACCACCAACAGTCAGCAGAGTGGACTCAGGTCAGACACCACCAACAGGCAGCAGAGTGGACCCAGGTCAGACACCACCAACAGTCAGCAGAGTGGACCCAGGTCAGACACCACCAACAGTCAGCAGAGTGGACCCAGGTCAGACACCACCAACAGTCAGCAGAGTGGACTCAGGTCAGGTCAGCAGAGTGGACCCAGGTCAGACACCACCAACAGTCAGCAGAGTGGACTCAGGTCAGACACCACCAGTGTACAGGTCAGACACCATCAGAGTGGACTCAGGTCAGACACCACCAACAGTCAGCATAGTGTACTCAGGTCAGACACCATCAGAGTGGACCCAGGTCAGACACCACCAACAGTCAGCAGAGTGGACCCAGGTCAGACACCACCAACAGTCACAGGTCAGACACCACCAACAGTCAGCAGAGTGGACTCAGGTCAGACACACCAGGTCAGAGTGGACTCAGGTCAGACACCACCAACAGTCAGCAGAGTGGACCCAGGTCAGACACCACCAACAGTCAGCAGAGTGGACCCAGGTCAGACACCACCAACAGTCAGCAGAGTGGACTCAGGTCAGACACCACCAACAGTCAGCAGAGTCAGAGTGGACCCAGGTCAGACACCACCAACAGTCAGCAGAGTGGACCCAGGTCAGACACCACCAACAGTCAGCAGAGTGGACTCAGGTCAGACACCACCAACAGTCCAGAGTGGACAGGTCAGACACCACCAACAGAGTGGACCCAGGTCAGACACCACCAACGGTCAGCAGAGTGGACCCAGGTCAGACACCACCAACAGTCAGCAGAGTGGACCCAGGTCAGACACCACCAACAGTCAGCAGAGTGGACCCAGGTCAGACACCACCCAGGTCAGACACCACCAACAGTCAGCAGAGTGGACTCAGGTCAGACACCACCAACAGGTCAGACACCATCAGAGTGGACTCAGGTCAGACACCACCAACAGTCAGCAGAGTGGACCCAGGTCAGACACCACCAACAGTCAGCAGAGTGGACTCAGGTCAGACACCACCAACAGTCAGCAGAGTGGACTCAGGTCAGACACCACCAACGGTCAGCAGAGTGGACCCAGGTCAGACACCACCAACAGTCAGCAGAGTGGACCCAGGTCAGACACCACCAACAGTCAGCAGAGTGGACCCAGGTCAGACACCACCAACAGTCAGCAGAGTGGACCCAGGTCAGACACCACCAACAGTCAGCAGAGTGGACCCAGGTCAGACACCACCAACAGTCAGCAGAGTGGACCCAGGTCAGACACCACCAACAGTCAGCAGAGTGGACCCAGGTCAGACACCACCAACAGTCAGCAGAGTGGACCCAGGTCAGACACCACCAACAGTCAGCAGAGTGGACTCAGGTCAGACACCACCAACAGTCAGCAGAGTGGACTCAGGTCAGACACCATCAGAGTGGACCCAGGTCAGACACCACCAACAGTCAGCAGAGTGGACTCAGGTCAGACACCACCAACAGTCAGCAGAGTGGACTCAGGTCAGACACCACCAACAGGTCAGCAGAGTGGACCCAGGTCAGACACCACCAACAGACACCATCAGAGTGGACTCAGGTCAGACACCACCAACAGTCAGCAGAGTGTACCCAGGTCAGACACCATCAGAGTGGACTCAGGTCAGACACCACCAACAGTCAGCATAGTGGACTCAGGTCAGACCACCAACAGTCAGAGTGGACTCAGGTCAGACACCACCAACAGTCAGCAGAGTGGACTCAGGTCAGACACCACCAACAGTCAGCAGAGTGGACCCAGGTCAGACACCACCAACAGTCAGCAGAGTGGACCCAGGTCAGACACCACCAACAGTCAGCAGAGTGGACCCAGGTCAGACACCACCAACAGTCAGCAGAGTCAGGTCAGATCAGAGTGGACCCAGGTCAGACACCACCAACAGTCAGCAGAGTGGACTCAGGTCAGACACCACCAACAGTCAGCAGAGTGGACCCAGGTCAGACACCACCAACAGTCAGCAGAGTGGACCCAGGTCAGATACCACCAACAGTCAGCAGAGTGGACTCAGGTCAGACACACCAACAGTCAGCAGTGGACAGGTCAGCAGAGTGGACCCAGGTCAGACACCACCAACAGTCAGCAGAGTGGACCCAGGTCAGACACCACCAACAGTCAGCAGAGTGGACCCAGGTCAGACACCACCAACAGTCAGCAGAGTGGACCCAGGTCAGACACCACCAACAGTCAGCAGAGTGGACCCAGGTCAGACACCACCAACAGTCAGCAGAGTGGACTCAGGTCAGATACCACCAACAGTCAGCAGAGTGGACCCAGGTCAGTCAGAGTGGACCCAGGTCAGACACCACCAACAGTCAGCAGAGTGGACCCAGGTCAGACACCACCAACAGTCAGCAGAGTGGACCCAGGTGTCAGACACCATCAGAGTGGACTCAGGTCAGACACCACCAAGTCAGCAGTCAGCAGAGTGGACTCAGGTCAGACACCACCAACAGTCAGCAGAGTGGACCCAGGTCAGACACCACCAGTGGACAGTCACCACCAACAGTCAGTAGGACCCAGGTCAGACACCACCAACAGGTCAGACACCACCAACAGTCAGTGGACTCAGGTCAGACACCAGCAACAGTGGACCCAGGTCAGACACCACCAACAGTCAGCAGAGTGGACCCAGGTCAGACACCACCAACAGTCAGCAGAGTGGACCCAGGTCAGACACCACCAACAGTCAGCAGAGTGGACCCAGGTCAGATACCACCAACAGTCAGCAGAGTGGACTCAGCAGACACCACCAACACCAACAGGTCAGTCAGACACCACCAACAGTCAGCAGAGTGGACCCAGGTCAGACACCACCAACAGTCAGCAGAGTGGACCCAGGTCAGACACCACCAACAGTCAGCAGAGTGGACTCAGGTCAGACACCACCAACAGTCAACAGGTCAGCAGTCAGCAGAGTGGACCCAGGTCAGACACCACCAACAGTCAGCAGAGTGGACTCAGGTCAGACACCACCAACAGTCAGCAGACTGGAGACACCACCCAGGTCAGGAGACCACCAACAGTCAGCAGAGTGGACCCAGGTCAGACACCACCAACAGTCAGCAGAGTGGACTCAGGTCAGCACCACCAACAGTCAGCAGAGTGGACTCAGGTCAGACACCACCAACAGTCAGCAGAGTGTACTCAGGTCAGACACCATCAGAGTGGACCCAGGTCAGACACCACCAACAGTCAGCAGAGTGGACCCAGGTCAGACACCACCAACAGTCAGCAGAGTGGACTCAGGTCAGACACCATCAGAGTGGACCCAGGTCAGACACCACCAACAGTCAGCAGAGTGGACTCAGGTCAGACACCACCAACAGTCAGCAGAGTGGACCCAGGTCAGACACCAGTCCAGTGGACAGGTCAGACACCACCAACAGTCAGTGGACTCAGGTCAGACACCACCAACAGTCAGCAGAGTGGACTCAGGTCAGACACCACCAACAGTCAGCAGAGTGGACTCAGGTCAGACACCAGTGGACTCAGGTCAGACACCACCAACAGTGGACTCAGGTCAGACACCACCAACAGTCAGCAGAGTGGACTCAGGTCAGACACCACCAACAGTCAGCAGAGTGGACTCAGGTCAGAGTGGACCCACACACCACCAACAGTCAGCATAGTGGACAGGTCAGACACCACCAACAGTCAGCAGAGTGGACTCAGGTCAGACACCATCAGAGTGGACCCAGGTCAGACACAACCAACAGTCAGCAGAGTGGACTCAGGTCAGACACCACCAACGGTCAGCAGAGTGGACTCAGGTCAGACACCACCAGAGTGGACCCAGGTCAGACACCACCAGAGTGGACTCAGGTCAGACACCACCAGAGTGTACTCAGGTCAGACACCATCAGAGTGGACTCAGGTCAGACACCATCAGAGTGGACTCAGGTCAGACACCACCAACGGTCAGCAGAGTGGACTCAGGTCAGACACCACCAACAGTCAGCAGAGTGGACCCAGGTCAGACACCACCAACAGTCAGCAGAGTGGACCCAGGTCAGATACCACCAACAGTCAGCAGAGTGGACTCAGGTCAGACACCACCAACAGTCAGCATAGTGTACTCAGGTCAGACACCATCAGAGTGGACCCAGGTCAGACACCACCAACAGTCAGCAGAGTGGACCCAGGTCAGACACCACCAACAGCCAGCAGAGTGGACCCAGGTCAGACTCCACCAACAGTCAGCAGAGTGGACCCAGGTCAGATACCACCAACAGTCAGCAGAGTGGACTCAGGTCAGACACCACCAACAGTCAGCATAGTGTACTCAGGTCAGACACCATCAGAGTGGACCCAGGTCAGACACCACCAACAGTCAGCAGAGTGGACCCAGGTCAGACACCACCAACAGTCAGCAGAGTGGACCCAGGTCAGACTCCACCAACAGTCAGCAGAGTGGACCCAGGTCAGACACCACCAACAGTCAGCAGAGTGGACTCAGGTCAGGCACCACCAACAGTCAGCAGAGTGGACTCAGGTCAGACACCACCAACAGTCAGCAGAGTGTACTCAGGTCAGACACCATCAGAGTGGACCCAGGTCAGACACCACCAACAGTCAGCATAGTGGACTCAGGTCAGACACCACCAACAGTCAGCAGAGTGGACTCAGGTCAGACACCATCAGAGTGGACCCAGGTCAGACACCACCAACAGTCAGCAGAGTGGACTCAGGTCAGACACCACCAACGGTCAGCAGAGTGGACTCAGGTCAGACACCACCAGAGTGGACCCAGGTCAGACACCACCAGAGTGGACTCAGGTCAGACACCACCAGAGTGTACTCAGGTCAGACACCATCAGAGTGGACTCAGGTCAGACACCATCAGAGTGGACTCAGGTCAGACACCACCAACGGTCAGCAGAGTGGACTCAGGTCAGACACCACCAACAGTCAGCAGAGTGGACCCAGGTCAGACACCACCAACAGTCAGCAGAGTGGACCCAGGTCAGATACCACCAACAGTCAGCAGAGTGGACTCAGGTCAGACACCACCAACAGTCAGCAT